>NW_006289813.1:13325397-13331445 GCF_000327345.1 Myotis davidii | reverse complement strand
CCAGAAACACCAATCAGAAAGGATATATGCACCCCTGTGCTCATAGCAACACAATTCACCATAGTTAAGATTTGGAAACAGCCTAAGTGCTCATCATCAGATGAATAAATTACAAAACAGTGGTACATCTACCCAATGGAATACTATGCTGCTGTAAAAAAGAAGGAACTCTTACCATTTGCAACAGCGTGGATTGACCTGGAGAGCATTATGCTAAACGAAATAAGCCAGTCGTAGAAAGACAAATATAACATGATCTCACTCATTTTTGGAATATAATGAACAACATAAACTGATGAATCAAAATAGATCCAGAGACACAGAAGCATTGAACAGACCATCCAACCTCTGAGGAAAGGCGAAGGTAGGGGGTGAGAGATCAACCAAAGTACTTGTATGCGTGCATATAAGCATAACCCGTGGACACAGATAGTAGGGGGGTGAGGGCATGTAAACATCAATGATGAAAGAGAATCATTGACTGGCTGCCTCCTGCATGCCTCCTACTGGGAATTGTGCCGCAACCTGGGCAGGTGCCCTTGACCAGAATCGAACCCAGGAGGATACCTCAGTCCACAGCCTGACGCTCTATCCACTGAGCTAAACCGGTGGAGACATATGTAATACTTTAAATAATAAAGAATTTTTTTTAAAAAAGAATCATCATAAAGTTTTTAAATTTACCACCCCAATATAAACAAGTTTCTTTTCCTTGGGCAATAAATCATATAACCACTTTCCAAAACAATTATTTTCTAAAATCAGGAAGGAAAGGGGAACAAATCAACCCACAATGAATAGTTGGAGGGAGAAAGACATACAAAAACAAAGCATCTACTGGAATCTACATTTTAAACTTTGCATATTTTAGAGAAAGTATTCCTTCTGAGTTTAATAAAAATCTGAAACCAGCCATTAGTTATTGTATGATAAAACCCCAGGAATTGCAGGCTGCTTCTTCAAAGAGCATGGCACCAGGATGTGAGATCTGTGGTCCCTCTGGCGAGTGACTGAGCACTTCTCCAGGCTTATTGTTAAAAGTCCTAGAAAATTCTAGGACTACTGTTTCTTTAAAAGTCCTTTGCAGCTGGGCCCTGACCAAGGTTAAATGAATGCTTGAGTATAAAATGGAGTTTAAGTCTCCCTCTCACAATGAGAGTTCACAAGCCACTTGAGTAAAGAGAAGGGGTGGAGAAGCTTCTTTTTGTCCATCCTCTCTTCCAATTAAATTATAAGAGGAGATTTTTGCTTCCCTTGTTTTGTTTTGGCCCCTGGCCCTACCTCAGGCCATGCAGGTGAAGTGGCCCTGGGAAAAGACAGAACACCTTCTGTGCCTAATTGCAAAGTGAACCCACACACCCACTCCTTCTACCAGCTTCGGAAGGCTAACTAGTCTAGCGTAGGCCAGCTTCTTACTTCCCAGTGGTATTCCTTAAATTTTATAGAAAAACAAACAAACAAACAAACAAACAAAAAAACCACAATATCCCCAGAATAAACTGCAGAGCAATTGTAACCTTTGGAAGAGCCGTCTAAAATCCATGGTATTTCTAAGAGCTCACAATTATCCCAAAAGGGAAGAACAAACAAACAGATAAAATGATGAATAATCTAAAACAAAATTGTATTTTACTAAAACATGTGTTCTAGTAATAGAGAAACGGAAGCTGGTTATTTCTCTTGCAGATGCTCACTGTAACATTAAAATTTGCATTCCTTGATAATCCAAAAAGGAAACTGTAATAGTGTCCTATTGTTACTGTGACAAATTGTCACAAATATAGTGACTTAGAACAACACCAATGTATTCTCTTACAGTTCTGGAGATAAGTCTAAAATTTATTTTTTTAATACATTTTTATTGATTTCAGAGAAGAAGGGAGAGGGAGAGAGAAATAGAAACATCAATAATAAGAGATAATCATTGATCAGTTGCCTCCTGTACACCCTCTACTGGGGATGGAGCCTGCAAACTTGGAGGGGAATCAAAAGGGACCCTTCAGTCCTCAGAGTGACGCTCTATCCATTGAACCAAACCAGCTAGGGCCAGAAGTCTGAAATTTAAAAATCCAGGCACTGGCAGGACCGTGTTCCTGCTGGAGACTTTAGGAAAGAATCGGTTTCCCTATATTTTCCAGCTTCTAGAGCCTGCCTGCTTTCCTTGGCTCATGGTCACTTCTGTCTTAAGAGCACCTCACTCCAAACACTGGTCCCATCTTCACATCTTTTTCTCTCTGACTATACTACCTCCCTCTTATGGGAACTGTGGTGATCACCCTGGACTCACCTAGATAACGCTCTTATCTCAAGAGCGTTAAATTAGTCACATCTGCAAAGTCCCTTTTGCCATGTAAAATAACAGTCACAGGATCCAGGGGCTAGCACTTGCCTGTCTTTGAGGGTAATTATTCAGGCTTTCATAGCAACCACTTTCAATCTATGACCAAGCACATATACAGAGAATCCTTACAATGTACAAGCAATCAAGATATGGCTTAAAGATCTGTATTTATTCTAGATCTTCAAAAAAGCAAATTAAATGACACTCTAAATTGCAAGGTAACATGCAGCTGAACTGCAGATTACTGTCATGTTTTTTTCTAAAAAACAATTCAAAGAATGTTTATTTCTTCTTCTCATACATTCAGTTAGGTATAGAGAAATAGATTGGGAAATATAAGAAAAAAGTGTCATCTATGCTGATGATTTGTATGTGGAAAAAAACATCTTCAGTATGACCTAAAACAAAAAGAAAGAAAAACAAGAAAGGAAGAAAAGAAAGTAAAACTTTCTAAAAGACAGATGAAACATTTCACACTACAAAGTGAAACCCATACTTTTTTACAGAATTGAATTCTCATATCTTTATGTCCTGGGTATTTCTTTTTCTAAACACACTGTTGTAGTAGAGATATTAGCTCAGGAAACATTAAGCAAATTCCAGTAGATTAGCAAAGGTGATTTAGATATATTATGTTGATTTAGATATCAATGTGGTATGAGAGATTACCTCCACTGATCACAGCAGCTGAGAACACTGAGGATTAATCAGCTAATGTTTGCAGTTCTTGGGGGGGAAAGAAGTAGTAGATAGAAACTAAGAATTATAAAGAGAACAAAAGAAGCATTAGTCAGAGAGGTAGAAATAAGTAAACATCATAAATTAGGTTAAAGGCAGTACTCTACATCTTCCTTTGCCTCCCACCTTGTAAAAACCTTAAACAGAAGCTTAAGACACTCTGTGTACACTCAGACCAACTCATTTATTACCTTTATTCTTTATTAACTTTAATACTTTATTCATCATTAAATAAAACCAGTCTCTACAGTCTTTAAAGTCAGAGAAACCCTGTTTAAAATGTTTGGCCTAATCCTTCTGAACTTGTTCTGACCATTTGGAAGTCAGCGTGTAGTGGGAGGGGAAATGGGTGGAAAGGAGCCCAGGGTTGTAGGCCCTGCTCTTCTACAAACTGCTTCCATGACTTCAACCACAGCTTCAGTCCCAATGTGTTTCAACAGCCTTATCTGTTAAAATTTTTAAATTAGTCAAAAATCATATTATTTACTAAACCAGAAATTGAATATGCATTTTTCTCACTGTATAGTAAATAACTTCTCCCTTTATGTTGATTATACCACCTATACTACAAAAAGAGTTGGAACATGGTAAAAAGAATAGAAAAGGGAATTCACTTTTAAGAAAATATACTTCACTGGATCGTGTAAAAAAATAAAAGCAATGTCAACATAAACATACTAGGTCTCATTAATATGTTATCTAATATAGAGCCACTAGAGCAAATCAGACCCACCGCCCATTTTTTTAAATAAAGTTTTATTGGAACACAGTCATGTCCATTTATTTACATATTGTCTATGATTAATTACAGGCTATAGTGACAGAGTTGAGTAGTTGTGACAGAGATCATATGACCTGCAAACCCTAAAATATTTACTGTCAGTCCATAAATAGAAGTGTCGTGACCCCTATCTATAACATAAAGCAATACCGAACCAGTGATAAATTCTATATTACACATTAAAATCAAATAAAATTTTATAAAACACAATTTAACTGATTAATTTTTCCCACAGTCTAGAAAAAAAGTAATGTCTCGTTAGCAATTAGTTTGCAATATTTTTGTTGTTGTTGGTTTTCTTTTCTGAGATAGTAGCTAATTTGCTGTAGCTTTTATTATTGTTTGGTTGAGTAAGGATAGGCAAATCATGCTGCAGTAATAAAGAATCCCCCAAATCTTTATGACTTTTAACAATAAAGGCTCATTTCTTACATCGCCTGGGTCAACTGGGGACTCCATGTGCACATGCCCTCAATCTGGGACCAAGGTGACAGAGACTATTCCATGCAGAGAAGTGCCCATCAGTGTAACAGGGGGAAAGAGAATATAGCATATAACACATTGTCTTTTAAAAACTTCCACCCAGAAATGACACATCCCCTGGAATCACATTTCCATCCTCAAAGCAAGTCAAGAGATCATGTCTAATTTAAGGGGAGTAGGGTGGTGCAATTCTCCCACAATCCCAGAAGTGGGAAAGCTAGAATATCTGAGATAGGCTCTTTTAACAGTCATTGTAACTGCCAAACACAATCTGAGAGATGGAGCTAACTGCCTCCTGCCTGTGGAGACTCTGCATCAAATACAGCACTGCAATTCCACTGATTTACAGAAGTCTAGATTCTATGGTCCTAAATTCATAAAGTATTGGGAAAAGTGCTAAGCAATTTGTGAAAATCCTATGACAAAAGTTTCTTTAGAGTGTGAGAAAATATTTAACTAAACTGTTACTTGTAGTTTTATGAACTCTTGGACATTTCCAAACTCCATTTATTTATATTCAAAATAGTTCCTTGGTCCTTCTCAATATTTAAAAATAGCAGTTGAAGTTCAGCTGTGAGTTCTCTTAATGTTTAGAAATTTACGTGTCACATTGGGTAAAATGTGCTTTTTTTAAAAAAAAAAAAAAGTGTTTTCCTACTATTAAAAAGAGTATTGAAATCATTGCCTTTTTCAGTTTCTAAAATTATGTTCCTGTATTTTTTTAAAGAAAGTAAACAATCAAAATAGAACTAAAAAATCATGTGCTACATTATTTTTCATTTAAAAACTATCAAAAGAGAATGAACTTGGTTTTGTTTAACATATTGCATTTACATATTAGCTACTAACCATCATTTTTACTTTATTGAAACAGTCAGACATAATAAAAGCATTTGTGCTGACTTCCTTTTGAAAGTTACATATTCTATTGACTAATAAAACACCCAATGAATACTATGTATCAAAACAAGACATCAAAATTATAAACCATTTTTTATTTTAAAAAGGGGGATTTTTGTTTAAAGTTAGCCAGATGAGATGATAGAATCCATAGCAAATCCCTTTATATTTAATGAACACTCTTAAACTTTTGCTACAACACAATTAATGTTTAGCATGTAGGCATGGAACTATTCTATATCGTCAGTACACAGTGTTTTTTTACAATAATGGCTTAAGGGAAAAAGTGTATTTATAAAATATATACTACTTTCTTGGTCAAATATAAGTTGATTCTATTAATGAAATATTATTTTCAGTCTGGGTGTCTTCACTATTGATAAAATAGACTGTGGATGGGCTCCTCTAGCTGGAGGGACCATATGCATAAGAAAGTGCTTGCAGTGAAGATGACATATGTCATACCATGTGCCAAATACCATTCCAGATCTGGAAGTGACAATTTTCTCATATATACTGGCACCAGAGCTCTCTTGCTTTGGATTCAATTCTTCTCCATAAGAGCTCAAGTGACATAATGTGTGTTTCTGAAAAGCTTGATAGGAGGTTTTCTGGCAATTAACTGTATTACATATTATATTTCTTATCTGATACTAGAGGCCCAGTGCACGAATTCGTGCACCGGTGGTGTCCCTCAGGCTGACCTGCAGGATCAGGCTGAAACAAGCTCTCCAACATCCCCTGAGGGGTCCTGGATTACAAAAGGGCACAGGCCAGGCCGAGAGACCCCACGGGTGCAAGATCC
>NW_006289813.1:13317570-13322394 GCF_000327345.1 Myotis davidii | reverse complement strand
GAATGTAGGTTTCCGGCCTTTGCTTACAATGTTGCGAATCTGCTGGCTGAAGTCCGGTGGTATTTGTTACAATGTTTCTTAAACTGCAGGCTCAGAGGCCTGCAAGGCAGGTGGGGAACATTGGTTTCCTCCTTCACTGAGGCAAGCAAGCCTCGTGTTAGTTTCAAGCTGCCTGGCTGCTGGCCGCCATCTTGGCTGGCAGTTAATTTGCATATTGCCCTGATTAGCCAATGGGAAGGGTAGCGATCGTACGATAATTACCATGTTTCTCTTTTGTTAGATAGGCTGCTTTAATGAATATGCTTTGTGAACTCTGTTGTAGCTTTCAAATGTCAGACAGGAGCTTGATTCATCTATAGTCTTCACGTTTCTAAGGAACAAGCAACCATACCCTTGTACACACAAAACATAAAAGAGCTTTGCTTCTTTATCTATGAAATGAAGCTTCTCTGGGAAACAGGAATGATTCATCTATACTATGTACCTTACCACTCTAGTCAATTCACAAAAAGTCAAAATGCTGAATGGCTGACTGCTATATTTACTAATGCATTTGTCAAAATATTTGTTTTTTAAAAACAACTATTTGTATAACATAGTAACTTATAATAGGATGAGATGACTTCTGACATATTGAGGATTTCTGAAAACTTTCAGTTGACTGATTTTTATTTCAGAATTACACATGGAAACTTTTTGGTTTAAGCTGGTGTCTTCTAATTCTCTTCTATGTCATTTCTGCTTTTCAGAAATTTTAAAATTCTTTTACAAATTTTTAAAGTAGTATATCAATATTAGTATGTGATCTCTAGCAATTAGTAGCTAAAATTTAACAGTAATAGTTGTTCTTATCTGAGGCACAGATAAGAAAAACTATTACTGTTAAATTTTAGCTACTAATTGCTAGAGATTACCCATCTTTTACCATTTTAAGGTTTTAGTATTTTTAAGATATAACCAAATGTATGGTTTTTTATTACTCTTTTTCACTTAAACTTACTGTCTTGTCACTGCTATAAGTAGTAGTAATACCTTTCATGCACTCTCACTTCCTTCTTATTACTTTGAATGATTTACAGGTTTTGTACTGAAAATCTTTTCAACCCATTACCAGGTCAACAAATTCCACTTGTTAGAAACCAAACTTTGTGTCAATTGATTATTTTTCCCATTTCTTATTTCTACTACACGTGTTTAAAAGTTATTTACTTTCTATGTTTTGAATTCTAGGTTCATTTAATATTGCTATGTCAATTACTTAAATGAGCACATAAGTCTTAATTTGTATTTCTAGCAATAAGTTTTTAAGTTTCAATGTGATTATTTTTACCCAGAGTACATGGCAGACACTGTCCATCCTAATCTGTTTCATTTGGAAACTACCCACTGGTGTGAACTACATGCATACACTTTCAAATTATCCATGGACTTACCATCAAAGTAAGAACCATCTAATTTACTTACAATAAAAAGCAAGAACCATATACCAGTAAGTTATTATTACCCATGCTAAAGATAGACCCACAGTACATTTCTAATACACACTAGTTGACTGATTGACATCTATATATCCTGATCAACTACCATCAGTAAAGACCCACGAATCCAACTCCTCAAGCAGTACAATTTAAATAATGGGCAAAAGCCTAGAAGCTCCCAAGCAACAAATGTTTAATTTTAGGAGCTGCTTTCATGCTACGAAAGGCAGCCAAAGCTCAGTCACTCCTCCGCACTCGGAGCCCAGCTAGGATGGAAGAATGGAAGACCAAACATTGGGCACCCAGACACCACCGTGCCATCCCAGAGGCGACTGAACTGACAGCTCAGTGTAGGAAGAATCTGCAGCAGATTGTCCTGAATTTAAATCAACTGGCTTCATGAGGAGTGGGAACAGCACGTGCTCACACATGAGCATGCCAGCACAACAAGCTGCAGAGCTTAGGGGATGATGGTGAACAGACCCAGTCATATCCTCTTCCCTTAGTCAAGGTGGGCGAACCACTTTGTTTTCAGGTACCTTGTTAGGTAACTGTGTATGGTTTACATAATAACACAAGCCAACTCATAAACCACCTCAAAGCCTCCCGGGAGTAAGACTGGCCCCAACTTTATCTTGCCTTTTTTTTTTGTCTTATCCATTTTTTAACTTACGATAATCAGAATACTCAAAGATTTCCTATTTCTCTAGAGAATTATGGTGATTTCCCTACCCCCCCGCCCCTCAATAGAGATAACTCCTGCCTATATAAACCAGCAAGAAACAAATGACTGGGAATGCATAGGGTAGCCCTTCCTGCAAGGGAAAGCTTACAGTGGGCAGCATGTTCATCTTTCCTCCTGTGGTAAATTCAGTCTTTGGGGTCCAAACGGCATTACCCATGCATGTCATCCTAACTCACACATAGTGGGATAATCAGAGCTGGGCGCAGCCGATGACAGCTCAGATGAAGAATGACGCTTACTTGGAATAGGCAACACTACCCATCCTTTTCCTGGTTCCATATGCTATATGGTTCATTGAAAGTGGAGGTGCCATGAGTCTTATTCAATCAGGATACTGATCCAGGGGATGGATCCTCTGTTAATGTTGGTCCTTGCCCTGTTTTCTCTAATGGAACTAATGCGGCTCAAGTTGAAAGTCTTGACATGATAGAAGTAAAAAAATTCAGGTTACTCAGCTGCAAAACTAGGGGAGCTCCATGTGGGACAGAAGTTGACAGCTCTCTAGAATACCATTGTCTCAACCCAAATAAAAAATTAGGTGAAGGGAGTGCTGGTCTATGCCGCCTGGCTTGATCTCCTCTTCTTAACTGCACCAGAGTGAAGAAGAGTAGCATAATGTAAACTGGTATCCTTTCCCAACCCGAAGAAGCTCAGGATGCAGGAAAAAGCAAAATTGGAGCTGCACCTGCCCACCTGGGAGAGGCCACTCGGGAAATGAAAGCAATCTATGAAACTGGCGCTGACATAACTGACTCAGACACTCATTGTTACTGTTTGATTATATAAATGTCTGAAACTAACATAATACTGGATATCATCTATAATTGAAAAAAAATATTTTTAAAAAATGCGATATTACATGGGCTAGATTTTCTTTACTTAATTGTTAAAAGGATTGGATGAGGTTTTGTGGCAAACACTTCCCTATTGTTATATAAAGAAATGAGCTGAAGGCAGAGGTGGGATAAAGTGTGGTCCAGTTCTGAGTGCAGTTATCAGAAATGGGTGGTTGGGTCTCCGGTTTCATTAGGAGGACGAGTCCATCTTAGGGAAAGTTGGAATAGTGACCTTAAACATTAAATCTCAGATAGTGCTAAGCAGCTCATCAGGCCTGTGTGTGAAAGACCCCAGGGAAAAGCCTTTCCTCCTAGAGGGGTGTAAAGAAAAATTTCCGCTAAGTTCCAGGGGAAGTTAAATTAGAGGAAGCACGGGGGAAGTGGCATATCAGAAATTATCGACTGCAAGAGCAGTGCAAATTTACAGTTAAAGGAGCCAATAATCACAAAGACTTCACACTGGGCTATTTTTATTCTAAAGAGGTAGCGCAACCTCTTTTCACTGTCCTGGTCAGAACCTTACTATTGACACTCCTAGAGGGTACTGCAATGAAATAGAAACCAGGAAATGTGCCTTTCAGCCCCCTGGCACAAGTGGCAAGAAGGTTTAATTTTGCAGGAGTTGTTACATGACTAATAATGCATTAGGGACACAGGAGAAACGGGGCCTGATTACACAAAGAGACAGGTACAGGGATGTTCACTGAAACATTGTCTATACTAATTCAGAACTAGAAAGTTTCCATCAACTGGCTAAATACATTATACAAATATTCAATAGTGCATTACATAGGAGTTAAAATACATAAATTTGAGCCATGTGTTCCATATCTTAATATGGAGCCAAAAAAGGAGTTATGGAATAGTACTTCATAAAATGCCACTTGAGTAAAATGTGCTTTTATTTATGGATCCATGCATTTGACAATGATAAAACCCATCCATTTAGGATCGTGCTTACCTTGGAGGAAGCCAGGAGCTGAATGGGAAGAGAGAAAAGCGGGTACATATGTGACTTTAATTGTTCCTGCCGTGTTTTATTCCCTCAAAAAATAACTAAAGTAGATTCAGGCAAATGTCAAGATTTGACTGAACTTGCTGGTGAGCAGATATTTACTACTATTTTCTATACTGTTCTACATGCTCAAAAAGTGCTGTTTGAAAATACCAGAACAGTCATGGGTTAGGGAGAGAGGAAAAGTTGTAGTGAAGATACCAACATATTTTAAAGATGGGGCAGGAAGCAGAATAAAGTTATTGATGATGGTTGAAAAGTATTGCTTTGGGCTTAGAAATTAAACGTAGTTTTTTTAAAAAAAAAAAAAAAGATGTCACTTTTTGAAGAATAGAATGGAAGAATTGCACTGTAGTAACAAAAATTCATACTATCCTTTTTAATATTACATCGTGAAATGCACTATAAAATAAGAAAGGGAAACAAAGATCAACCAAAAGATATGTCATAAATGGCATCATTTTTTACAAAGCAATCAAATCAGGAAGGCATGTACAAGTTAGGAGATGCCCCACAGGCAGAAATTGATTGGAGAGGGAACTGAGAATGGAGAGCATGTACCAGAATTACTAGAACATGCATGTGTGAAGTTAGTGGATTTGGAGGAAAGTTTATAGGCCACCAAGATACTTTAAGAAAACAGCAAACAAAAAAGAAAGCAAACAAAAGTGTAGAAGATTTGCATTTTTGCAAACAAGAGCATGAGAAGAGATGCAAAAGTAGGACAGGAACTGGAAAAGTTTGACCAAC
>NW_006289813.1:13314704-13317555 GCF_000327345.1 Myotis davidii | reverse complement strand
ACAGGAGGTTCTGCTCCTACCACCCTCTGGTTTGCCTTGGCTTCTCCCCTTTTCCATGGCCTTTTACTGAGAAACCATCTGAAAGGCACTAACTCAAGGGGAGAAAGCACTTGCTCTGATTGGTGCCACGTCGTTGGAAGGTTAGAGAAACCGTTAGCAGGAATTTGTGATGAAACAGGTCATAGGGAGCAGACAGAAGAGAAAGTGGGGCCCCAATGAGGGTGCAGGTCACCCATTCTGCAATCAGCATCGCTGCTGGAAAGACCCTTGGCGGGACGATCACCGGCATGGATTCCTGAACAGACCCGAGGCTTCACACCAGCCTTTCCACAAGGACTCACACTAGTGCACTAGTGCACACATGCACACTCAGCACACATGGTTCGGGGAGGAGGCTGACGAGGAATGCAGAAATCATACTAATTTCTAAGGAAAGGCTCACATCAGTTACCCTTGTCACCTTCTCTAGCTACTTGGAACCCATTTCTTTCCCAAGTAGCAGGTAAGTCAAGGTGTCAGACAAGTCGCCGATGTCCATCACAGCTCCACCACCGTGTGACCACAAGGCCCAGAAAGGCTGAGGACTTGGTCAAACTCCACAATTAATGGAGTGTCTCTTGCTTGCATTTGTGTGCATGTGTCCATTGTGTGTATGTGACCATGTAAAATAACACTGATTTTTTTTTCTGCCACAAATTGATGAGTAACTAATTGTCCCCTTCATTTGTAGTCCACTGAACCAACTAAACAAAACAGGTTTTATGGTTTTGTCCATTTGTTTATTGGACTGACAAAGAGCCTCTGGGTATATTTTGCATTTTTGGCTTTAATAAAACAAATTCCATGACGCTACAAAAAGCAAGAGATTTTCTATAACTAAAATTTCATATTGAGTATCATTTGAAAATTAAAGAAGCTTTCCTGAAAATGGTCATAATGTTTTCATTGCATCCAGCCCAGCTCATAATATGCTCATGTGGCAAGGGCCAAAGGAATTGGGATTGAACAAAATGACATGCTGGCTCTACTCTTTGAACAAGATGCATGTTCTTTAAAAGAATACCATATTTAGTCAGACACTCTGGTAACAGAAAGCTATGCTGTTTTAGCATGTATTTACTAGTGATCCTCCATGCTGCCTATACATGCAAGTCACTGACAGGGCTTTTAAGATATTCTGATGGCAGGGCACCAGCCCCAACCAAATAAAGCAGTATCTCTGCGGGTGGGAACTAGGCATCTGCAGATTTTAAAAACTCTCTAGATGATTCTAATATGCAGTCAGGGTTAAAGCCAACTGATTTAGACACTGCTGTCCCAATTAATATTTAAACAGTCACAGCCCGTTGGCTCCACTAATCCAGCTGCATTACCACGGGCATATAAAAGATTATTTTTTAAATGCCATATGAAAAGGAAGATCAATGGGTTCTTGAGGTACAAGTTACTCTGTAATCCTTCTGACACACCGTCCCTCCTGGTAGTCCTTCTGTGTTTTCATTCATCGCCTGTGCCTCTGTAGGACTGAAAGCGTTAATTAATCCTTTTTCACAGACTCTAGTGCAAACCTTAATATTGAATAATCCACTGAGTTGTGTGTTTAAGATCTTTGCTTCATTAAGTCACCAGATATTCCTGGCAGCAGAAGAGCGGCAAGATGTCAACCTAAGGTTTGCTGAGCCAGAAGAATTAGCTTTTACCGTATCTCTGAAGATGAATGTGCTCTCAGAGCATGTCCATTAGCTCCAATATTCTAATGAATGTATGGCTTGACAGACACAATAATTGGCATAGTTCAGAGTGTAAGAGAATCAATTCGATGAATCAGAATGAGGTCAAGTGGAAGAAGAAACAAGGATTTCGTTTGCACATATTTCTAACCATAGCAACAAGAAAGATTAAGTAATAAAAAAACAAGATTAGGTAGACTTTGATAATCCATCACTGTGGGGCCCCCTCATCTCATTAACACTAATCAATAGAAAGATGGCTTCACTATAAAACAGGGGCACTTGAGTTCCATAGAAGTCACTGCGTATCCTAGCAATGTCTTCTTCTCTTTCCAAATCTGGAATCTTATCTATTTTAGCTAATCTCAGGAATTTCTGGCCTTATCTCCTGATTACTGCCCAATGAGATAGCTCACTTAGGCTAGCCTAGGATTTTATTTCCCCCTAGGTTCACCACCAACATTTTTCTCTTAAAACATCAGCCCTGACCTTAAATGTATCAAGGCTCTCTCTGTTGGCTCTGGCACCGGTTGTAGCACTCAGGTATAATTCTTCTGATTGAAATATGTTTTGCTTCTACTCTTCAGTGAAACAATAAAAGCAGATTGCAGAGCAAGCCCTTTTATTCCTCCTAAAAGAACCTGCTGTGAACTACCATAGAGGAATACAAAAGTAAATTGCTTCAAACTAACATGAGACCTGCTCACTCATGCTGGGTCCTACTATAAGGGACTTCCCTATGTCCCCGCAATAACAAAGGGGAGTCTAATTCTTAACCAAGCTTGGCAAGTGTCTGAGACAAGATGTTAGTCATGCTTGGCTTCATCTCAGCAATCTCTTGTTTAATTTAACTCCGTGAGTTTGGGTAGTGAAGGAGGAACTGACCCTAAACCTGAGTTAGACAAAGGAATCTAAATCTCTTTTGGGTTCTGACCTCACCATAATGAAAAGAAACAAACCAAACTAGGATAATGTGACATCTTTCCTTAATAGAATCACAGATTTAAAGGTTTTTAAATATGGAAAGGGTTATGATAAGCTATTTGGAATTTTTTAAGTGTTTTTGAAATTTGGTAACTATTACAGGCCCTTTTTATAAAAATTTCCTCTTTCTCTCTCTA
>NW_006289813.1:13271386-13314652 GCF_000327345.1 Myotis davidii | reverse complement strand
TATGAGAGAAAGAGGAAGAGATAGAGAGAAAGATGGATGTGACAGAGAAACATCGATCAGCTGCCTCCCGCACACACCCTGACAGAGGGGATTGAACCCACCACCTGGCTATGTGTCCTGACCAGGAATTGAACCTACCACCTTTAGGTGTATGGGACAATACTCCCACCAACTGAGCAACTGAGCCACACCAGCCTAGGCGCATGTCTTATTTTTAAAAAATTCAAAACAGATTTAGCTTGAAAATATGTGCAGATAGAAAATTTACATATATGCTACTGACAGACAAACCTAGCTGGCAAAACTACTGGGTTATACTGCTGGGCCAGCTAAAATGATGCAGATTATATCTGACCTTTAGTTAGTCACATTTTTATTTTTCAATTCATGTTTTATGTGACTACTATGTTCTCAGCATTACAAGACATGCAGAAGAATTATATTACCGCTTCTATTTCAGGGATCTTAACTCCTTGCTGGGAAGTTCAGGCAAGTTATGAACCATCAATGGGCAAAGTACACCAGGCTATGTTTCAGGGAATTGTGAAATATGGACTCTCTTCTGTATTTCAGCAATTTTCTACTTACTGGAGTTCAGTGACAATTTGACATTGCTTTTCTTTGGGGCCTGGTTCTCATACCCTTGGGAAAATTTTCTGTAAATTCTTCTTCATTTTATGTCAGATGAACTTGATCCAACTCAATCCAATATTCTCTGCTGGCTTTCACAAATTGTTGACCCCAATCAAAGTGAGAAATGTATTTTAAATCATGATGCCAAACATACTACAGTCATAAAACTGATAGATAATTTTAATGAAACTGTTATAAATTTTACAATGTATGACGCCCTCTGATATCTCCTATTTGACTCAATTCTACTATACTTCCTTTTTAAAAAAAGCCACTGGTCATGACCCATTGAATTGAATATATGAGCCACTAATGGTCGTCCTGCTATAGGCTGAACACCACCTGAGAGTAGATCTTTCCTTTGAATAGGTCATGGATTTAAGGGTCACACTCTCCTTAAAGAAATTACTACTGGTTTTCTGACAGGGTCTGTAAAAATATGAGTTGGCTTCATAAGCACCTGTGAACACAGGTCATAGTTATTTGCTTGAATCATCCTAAAACCACATGCACCCTGTATTTTCAGCTTGAGTGGGTTAGAAGTCTGTTTTCCCAACCTCACTACTTTCTGGGCACTATTTTTAACTTCTAATATTAACACTGAAGTTTCATTAGGCAAAATATATTTTGATATCTGGTTTCCACAACAGCCTCAGCATTGTTACTTAGGATCAACTTAAAAAAACAAACAACAACAACAACAAAAAATGGTGCCCCTGGTTTTCTGTTCCTTTCCTTGTGAGTCAGCACAAACTCAAAATCAGACCATCTTCAAGGTTGGAAGCTCTTTAAAACATTTGGCCTTAGGATCCTAGATTTCTATGTATCAAATTGAAAATAAAATTAGGGAGATAGAAGGTAAAGATAAAATAATCTGTTTTGGTTCTGAAAATTGAATACATACTCAAATGTGTAACATTCACAATGAGAAGGATATCAAATTACTTTCAGTTCAAGGACAGTAGAAATTCACTGTCAAAAAAATAGAAGTAAATTATATTCTGTGTTCTTACAGGAAAGATACATCGTATCATTATTTACACAGGGGAAAGATCTAGATTTGCAATAATTTAGTTATAGTCTTACATCCAAAGTGGAAAATGTAAGGAAGGCTAGTATTCATTCAATAATTATTTATTGAGTACTCACTACATAGCAAACACTATCGTAAGCTCTGAGGAAGCAGGTGAGCAAGTCAAGCATGGCCCTCAAGCATAAAGACTTTTATTTTATCAGGCCAAGATGGCCAAAACACAACAAAATTAAATAAAGGAGATGAATGTTAAATAGTGTGAGTGCATGCAGAGAATTAAAAGAGGTGATATGATGGATGGTTTTATGTGGCTACTTCCAATGGATTGGTTGCCAAGAGCCTATCTGCAGATGGGACAATGTGACCAACAGCTGGGTGGCTATAAGGGGCAGTCCTTAATGACCAGAGGAGAGCATTGCCCAGCAAGAACAGGCCTTCGGAGGGGCTGGGAGAAAGCTGGTGATCCCGGAGTGTGGTGACAAGAGGCAGAGCAGTGCAAGATGAGATCAAGGAGGAGTCAGGGACAAAATTATGTTTGAATTTTATTTTAAATACTAGAGGCCTGGTGCATGAAAATTCGTGCAACAGTAGGCCTTCCTTCCCTCAGCTGCCAGCACTGGCTTCCCTTTGACACCCAGGACCTGGGCTGCTTCCCTCCTCTGGATGCCCACAGGCACCCGGGATCCAGGCCAGCTTCCCTCGGGCCCTGGCTTGGTCAGGAAGGATGTCCAGAAGATGTCTGGTCTAATTAGCATATTACCCTTTTATTATTATAGATTATGAAAAACCTTTATTGTATTTCAGGCAAATCTGGCCCAGGCTTTCAAAAGACCATTCTGAGTGTCAAGTGAATCGTGAACCACGGGGATGCAAGAGTGGCAGGAGAGAGACCAATGAGAAAGCTACTTTGGTAGCCAAAGGAGATACACGCGTGTCAGAGGTGATACACGAACTCATTATTTTGGTTTATTTTTCTTAGTTAAATGGCATTTAAATATACAAAATAAATATCAAAAATATAAGTCTTTGTTTTACTATGGTTGCAAATATCAAAAAATTTCTATATGTGACACGGCACCAGAGTTAAGTTAGGGTTTTTCAAAATGCTGACACGCCGAGCTCAAATGGTTCGCCATCACTGGACTACAGCGACAGTGGCAAGAGCTTTATTATGTGGTGATAATAGATAATGTAGCTGGTCGCAGGGTGAGGTAAAATTATGCCATATAAAATGTGATGTATGCAGCACATCCTTATATAAATGCACCAAGAATAAAGCAGAAAATGCACACAGGTAGAGAAATTTCACCTCTCACTCCTATATACACTTTCAAGATTCAAACCATTAAAATTTAGACATTTCAGTCTCTACACTGAAATTCTCAGAAACCACCACCATTCTCAGGATCCTTATTAAAATAGGGCATCATATATAATGTCATTTAAGGTAAGACTACTCCATGAAAGAGCCTTGGTTCCATAAAGAATGCAACTCACATTAGAATAGAGATTAAAATGCTATAATGAACCTGGAAATGCTAAGAGAAAAATAGCAAATAATAATACCCAAGAAAGGTTTTTGGAAAGTCAAGAAAAAGAGGAGAGAGACAGCAATCATTTTAAAAATGTATCCAAATGCTCTGACCATACCTCTCCACAACCGATACACAGCAAATAAATCTGTCTTCTACAACTCAGGATGCAACTGTGTGTAAAAGGCCCCAAGAGATCATCTACCCCTCAAAAATATTCAGGGACTGAATTGAATTGGACTGAATTTTACATTTAAAAAATCTTGATCTCATCTTACCTTACTAAGAGCTTTGTTGGCTATTTCAACTCCGTACTAACCACAAAATTTGACACATTAAAATACTAAATAATTTCAAAAGTGCCTTAGAGTATGTATCTGCCATCTACTTCACTCTATGGATTTATCCTCTGGAATTTATGTTTGTGAACACTTTTTGTTATTCAATGTGTTGAGATATACCTTCTTGTTAAAAATTAAAATACATTCAGAATTAAATTTTTGCAGTTGGACGATTTAAAGTAACTTTAGGTTACTTTAGAGACCATTACTTCGGTTATATTTAAGTTTCATTACTGAGTTAAATAAATCATTTCAATTCCCTCCTCTTCTAGACTCACAATTTTATCATCTGAAACTGCTCTTCCTCAAGGCATATACTTCATTTTGCCCTTACTTTGGCTGGCTGCCTTTTACTTTCATAGTAGCAGGAATTAATTTTAATCAGAATTTCTCCTCTATAGGTTTCCATAACATCAACATTGTAGGAATGTAGCTTTTTATTCAAAAAAATGTAGTTAAGGTTCCTTAGGCCATAATGTACATAATTTCCTTAAAATAGGCTTTTATAAAAGGCAAAATATTGTGTCTTTTTTTCCAGAACTCACTTGATCGAATTGTACAAATACTTTCAGGTCTAACACCATTGATATAACCACATATTTCTTTACAGCTTTAGCCTGAGTTGTTGCTCTTAGCTGGTTCCTATAATGAATATCAAAACTGTTGAAGAAAATCTCCCTGTAACACCAAGAGCAATGTCTGCTTTTTCTCAATTCTGCTGCAATTATCTCAATCAGTGTCTCGGGAATTAAGCACACTAGTAGCAGTTCTCTATCCTTGTCATTATTCTTGGGGAAAAAATTTCCCCACCTGTTCTTTATGATTGAATCTTCAAAAGGTAAAATTAAATAAGACACGGATGATCTTATATGTACAATTTAAATTAAAGGGGATTAGAGACCTAAATTATCCAATTAAGTGCTTAATTATTCACTTTCAACTAAGGATGTGGCAAAAGAAGAAGGAGAGGGAAAGGGTAAACTCCTATAAATAAAACACAGTTTTTAATAGCTTGGAAGAATAGTTTCAAAAATAAATCCAAAATTTGTAATTATGTCTATACCTTGCCAGGAGTATAATCCCAAACAAAAATTTTGGAAAAGGGGTTTCCTAGCTGTCCCATGGCCCTTCTCTCCTACTTCATGGTAAACAGAACCTTATCATCTTTGCATAGCTGGCCAGGGGAAGGCAACAAACAACTGAATAAAATAAAACAAACAAAATGGATAAACTTTAAACTTTTGGGGTGCTATAGTTTTCAAAGTTAGAATGCATTATGAAGATTTAGTAGGGTTTTTTGTTTTTGTTTTAATTAAAGAAAAGTATTTGCTTCTGCTGTCTAAGGAAAGTTAATTAATTCCTATCAGGGAGTAGTCACTCACTTGAATTCCCCTTATAGATGGTGAAGGAGGAAAAATTGCTAAGAGCCAGAGCAGACAGGCTATTGTCAAGCAGAGGGTATGAGCAAGTTTTCCATAAACAGGACTAAGCATGAAAGGACACAGAATGCTCTTTTTAATAAAGCGGAAGAGATTTGGGGGGGTTGAGGCAGTGTTTCTTGGGGCCAGGAGACAGGAGAGAGATTGGGTGAGAGACAAATATCTTCAGGGACTGGAGACTTCAGAGGAAACTTACCCTCTAGAGCAGCGGTTCTCAACCTGTGGGTCGCGACCCCTTTGGGAGTCAAATGACCTTTCACAGGGGTCGCCTAAGACCATCGGAAAACACATATATAATTACATATTGTTTTTGTGATTAATCACTATGCTTTAATTATGTTCAATTTGTAACAATGAAATTGGGGGTCACCACAACATGAGGAACTGTATTAAAAGGTCACTGCATTAGGAAGGTTGAGAACCACTGCTCTAGAGAAAATATGAATTGTATAATAATTTAAGCTGTTTGTGTTACAATGCCTCCACAGTTCACTATATATGTGAACTTGTTTACCGGGATATGTGGGGAGGGAATCAAGGAAAATAAACCTTATCACATCAGGACACCAAGGCATACAAGAGGACAGCACCCTGGAAATAGTGAAATGACTCATGAAACTGATGGTTGCCATTGACCAGTTGAAGCCAGAGATGACAAAAAAAACATCAGCCACTCCTCAGATTCTCCAGAGATCTGAAAAGGATACTAGCATCCAAGGACATATGGCTTGGAGTTAATCAAGCCAATTCCACTTGAGTCTATATTTTAGAAGGGAAGGAGGAAGGGAGATCTCACTAAAATTTGGATTATATTTGTCTCTACCTTTTTTACTAGAAGATAATGTTAGTCCCCTTTACAAAATATGACCTTTGGGCACAACCATCTCATGAATCCCTCATCTAGCATCGGCCCAGAAGTTGAGCAACCTGATCTTCGCTAGTGGGTCTCCCTTTATAAAGGACTATTTGGGCAGATATCATAATTATGATTTTTAAATTGTTTTCCATATGCTATTAATGCATACCTATTTCCACAAACTCACTAGTTTCATAAAAAATAATCTGTTTCTCCCATTCGAATTTTCTCCTTTTTCAGTAAGTACTGCGTTGAGTTTTAAAAGTAGGTTAAATACAAAGTTAGCCTTTTCATTCAGCCTGTCGTTTCAATAACAGAGTTGGAATGACAATGGTGCATTTCTGCTGAGCTACATTCCTTCCCACTTGGCCCCACAATTTCACACACTACAGATGAACAAGCCCTTTAACAGGCAATCAAAACAGCAGCGTTTTTTGGTTTGGAGTTTTTTGTTGTTGTTTTCTGTTTTGGTTCGGTTTTGGGGGAAGCAAGGGGATACTCCTATTTCTACTTTCTGTGTTACATCTATGTCTGAGAGAATCCCTGGTCATTCAGCTCTTTCAGCTTTTACTCCAAGTCCTTCTTTCTCACACGCCCACCCAAGCTCCTTACACACACTCTTCACCGGATAAGGAACCCACGGGAAGGAGTCCACAGGGGTCTAGACGGGAAAACAAATCATCAATAAAGAGCAAGGCTCCATGCTGGACTCAAATTCCCTACTTCCTTCTGAAGATTAAATCTTTGTGATTTGGTCAAGCTCGGCTGCCTCCCTTCTTCTTTCCTCAGAAGGCATTTTCTCCCCCGGAAACTTCCTCTGTCCTTCATGCAATGAGTAGGCAGTGCCCGACAGGGTGACAGCTATGCCCACACATGTCTACATCCAAGGTGTTCAACTCAAGCAAAGCCCTAGCTGTAACAGTGTATATAGTACTGTCATCAGGCAGATCATCAAAACCATTAGCTCCAACCCTTTCTAACTTGGAAAAATTGGGTAATAGACCAACTCTTTGCTCACCAAACTCTTTATCAACTCCAATTCTTTTTAAACAATTACTGTTCAAATATTTAATTCTATTTAAAAACAAATATTAAACTAGAAAACTCCCAAGTGAACATAGTCAATGGAAACTATGGAATATACTCAGAAAAACAACTATTCAGATGATCTTGCAGGTAAGTGCCTTTATAAGAGCTGATACTTATTATGCAACTTTAGGGGGGAAAAATACAATAAAAACCAATTATGAGATACCTTCCTATATTACTAATTCAATTATACTGTGGGACAAAATTGGATTTCTGAGTTAAAATGAAATATACTTTATTTCTCCTTCAATAATATAGAAAGTATATCAAGTTATTTTCCTTGGTAAAAGTGACTTAATGGTGATGGATCACAGATGACTACCTTAAAATTAATTCCTGATATATTGCATTATTTTTAAATATGTGAAATAACAGCAAAATCCTATTTTTGTATTGAAAAACTCATACTTTCTATTACTCTATTAATGTGCAGAGCAAGAGCAGTACATGTATTATAATTACATCTTTTTCTCCCTCGATTCAGCAGAGGATATGCTAAATTTTAGAAGCTCAAACAGAAAAGCCTTTGAATAGGTTTAGAGCTGCAAAGATAAAATGCAGAGGTGAATATACAAAGAGGTAATGCTCAGGGTCGTTGCTGGGTTTTGTCTCCCGGGAGTCACTTCCGATGGCACCAGAAAGATTTGTAGAAAGCCACTGTACATTGCACACAACAGCAGGGTGGCTGCCTATGATCATGGAATCTTGGAGACAGGGTGCTTCCAAGGTTCAAAGAAATCAGAAAGAGTACTGTACAATAGCTTCTTCTCCAAAAAAGAATGCTCTGCTATATATAAATGTGGACCGAAGAGATAAAATGGCATCTTAGCAATTGTATGAAACTGGAAAGTATTTAGTAAACTGAGCCCGGGTTCTTTCCAGGGTCAGCTAATGTGACTCCAAAAAGCCATTCTGCTCAGCTAAACATGCATGAATAAGTTATATTTTGTGTAAATGTACTTCACAGCATGATTAGAGTTCTTTCAAGGAGACACTTTATTGAATAGGTTTTTCAACTTCACATGCTCACATTCTTGAAAAACTAATGGATCCTTCATTAAAGAGATCACAGCTTTTCAGGTGTCATGCTTGAAGACACACAATGAATTGGTCATTAAGGGAATTCAGCCGCGCAGAAAGGACAGGGGAACAACTAGCCGACTCTTCTAATGACTCAAACATTGTTGGCAGGGATGCTTTCCCTTACAGGCTGGTTTATAGTTGCAGAACAAGCATTAATTTTTTCAGGCATAACAACCAGGTGAAAGACAACCACCTCTGGAGCAAGTACCCACCTTCTGGAAAAACATTTCATGTACTGGTGTTATTCATCAAAATAGATCTATTCACACATTGTTTCTGTCCCGTCCTATTTCTTCTGGCCATAAAATGTTATACATCATAGACATAAGTTGAAGTAATCATACTTAGGTAACTAATTACTTTTACATTATATCATATATGCATTCAAAAGAGAAAACCTTTAAGATCATTACAATATTTTGAAATAAAGATGCATTTGCCTTTAAAGACAAGTATCACGTGATTTCACTTATTTGTGGAATCTAATGAACAAAATGAATTGACCAGCAAAGTAAGACCCAAAGCAGGGAGGCATGGAATAGACACATACTGCTTTGTGGGGATGAGGGGATGAGAAGAAATAAACCAAAGAATGTATATACTTATATGCATAGCCCATGGACATGAGCAATAGGATGGTGAAGACCTGAAGGGGAGGCGCGGGTAGGAGCTGGGAGAAGGGGAATAAAAGTGGGGAGAGGAATGGGAGACATCTGTAATCCTATCAACAATAAAATATATATTAAAAATAAAAAAGATGTATTTTGTGCTTTCTTAATTGCTTCAAGTGGATTTATTTGCCTTAGGCTGAGTCAGTTTTGATTTTCTTACTAGAAATGAAAGACACCTGACTTGCCTATTGTGTCTAGTTAGTCAGGCCTTACCCTGAAACTCTTAAGAAATGCAATCTCTATTTCTTCATCTGAGATTATATAAATATTTGAACTGAAGATTACTCTGAGTCTGGATGAATGGTAGGCAAGAATTAGGGAGGAAACCCAGTCTATGGCAGTAATTTCAAAATCCCCTTCTCTGCCCCTTTGCCACTGGCCTAGGGGAAAAGATTCTGGTAGAGGCTATTCTTTCAATGATAAACTGACAATCTGCTAAGCCTGTGGAAACACACTCTTGTAACTTCCCTATTAATTTTGAGATTTTTTTTTCACCTTGTGGTGCTTCAAGGCCAAATGAGCTTTCAAGGAGGTCATAGGAACATAAGAACATAAGAAATGCCATAATAGGTCAAGTTAATGAGCCAGTTAGTCTGATATGCTTTTTCTGAGAGTGGCAACAAGGTACATTTTGTGCATGTTGTCAATTCCAAAACATCTGAGGCCATGAGCAAGTGTGTTTCTTAGACCGGGTATCTATTTCAAATGTCCATGGTTTCCTTTATTGATATACAATGAATCTTCACCCATAAATTCATTTAAACCGATATGATATTTTAATCATGTACTACTTTTCATATAATGAGCTCTATAAATCTGTTTCCTTTCATTTGACCTAATCTACCTGCTTCACATTTCTAAAGGTTTCCTGTTGAAATATGCTTAGAATTGGTAGACCAGTAACTGTGACTCTGCCTAAGTGAGGTCTCCATACTGTGTTGATTAAATGTTCAAATCCTTCCCAAACAGGTGGTTACCAATTATCCATCTACAACTCCTAGGATTTTTTGTCAGCATTATATTGCCCAGGGTTAATGCATTCCTTCTTATGGTCTACTTAAATAATTCCTGTTGGTTAGCCTACTTCCTTCCATTTTCCAGGAAAAGAAAAGTATCTGGATTCTCTCACACAAAAAAAAGTAAATAAATGAATAAGTATTGCTTCTCAGGGCTTAACAACAGGAACCTACACTCCAAGGAAGCAGGATATGCAGCCGACATGGGTCCATGAGCAGCTGGGCTTGTGAAGATATATTTTTAATTGACGACAACAACAACAAAATAGGAATCCAAAAACTCATTGAAAAATAATAATAAAGAACAAAACTTCCTGTTTGTAATCTGTAGCTGCTAGTTTTCTATTGGCAAAGCTATCTGTGAGATATGAAATTGACTGCCACCATGCAACCCTGACAGCAGGGCTGAGCATGCTACAGGGTATGGATAGGATCTGTTCTTTCTTGGGACCACCTAAGGTCACTACCAGGGTAATATCTTCTTTTCACTAAGATTTTGTTTTCTTCTAAACTCACACAACACATGCACTTATTTAGTGAGTAATTAAAAAGAAAAAGGCAGACCAAATACACCCAAATCCTACCTTCATTTCTCAACCTGCCAAGTAATCCAATAAATTATTTACTTTAGGATTACTTGTGTTAAACAGCATTCTCTGCATACTGTATGAGATGTCTTTGATTTCAAGCTTGTTTTAAATAAATAGTTCTATCAAAATAGAATGGCCTTAACTTTCAGCCCTGGGAATAAACAAATAGTCTCAATCAATGACACTGGGACCACCATTTAACATTTTTCAAGAGGCTAAGAAAAGAAATATTTTCATGCCTACAACATTAAGTCAGAAATAGCCTTTGGCATGTATTTAACTTGGTCTTTTCAAAGGTTGTGGGAAAATATGGAGAAAAAAAATATAAGCAAAATTAGCAAGGCTACCATGACAACAACCCAGTACTCAGAGGCAGAGCATAAACTCCAGAAATCTCAGAGGGAATGAAAGAAGGGTCCCTAGGACAGGCCATTAGGGAAGAAGCATCAAGCATAAAGAGAATTATTGCTAAATGGACAGATACTGGAACAGATATTTATTGTAATGGATTTCCTGTGGTGTGAAATCTTATCAAAAGGACACTGTTACTAAGAAGAAGCCATTTGCTTGAAATTATGTGTTTTTTACTATATTGAACTCAGTGTGGAAATATATGTCCCACATTTTTATTTCTGTGGGCTGTCATTTGCTTTTGTTTAATGGGCACGAGAAGCTGCATATTTGGAAGTAAGAAAAGAATATATGGAGACGTTTTTTAAATGAGTTTGCCAAAGTGGCTGAGTCAGGACTCAGGAGTGGACATCGAGACTCCCAGTGCTCTATCACAGCATGATTTTTTATCTATTTAAATTTGAAGCTTTAGTTACTTACATTATTTCATTCAACCAAGAAATATTTACAGGCAATTACTGTATACTGGTCTTCTACTGTTTGGAATACAGGATTGAGCAGGAAAGAACTCATACATTATCTACAGGAGCATGGGATCAAGAAAAGAGAAATCACCGTAATCGGTTTGGCTCAGTGGATAGAGCGTCTGCCTGCAGACTGAAAGGTCTCAGGTTCAATTCCGGCAGATAAACACATTAGGTCAAATCAACAGTGATCCCAGAGCAGCCTTTGCTCACTTATGACCCTCAACAAACTCACTGAAAACACTCCTGCATTCTTTGCCCAAACAGACCTCGGGAACATAGTTAGACCTTCTGCAGCAGCAGCTACTTTTCTTCACTTGGTTTTCTGAACCATCATTGTCTCCCCCATTAAATTTTTCAGTGTGGGGTTGCACATCTGGATTTGTTAAGACACCCATTGTGCTCTCCATGTGGTCTCTTTGAAGGTCTTCTCACACACCTGAGATGAGAGGAAGCAGAGGAAGGAAAAAGGCTTGTCTCACATGGGCTGCTCTCTTCAAAGAAATCTCCAAACTCTGCTTTTTAATCTGACCTTTTTATATTCATAATGTGAGTGCAGAATGTAAAAGTCATGCAACCACTTTTTCTAAAACTCCTTTGGAAATTCTGCACAGGGTTTAGCACCTACTCTGAAATTCAGCATCTATTTTATTGCGGGGCTCAGTTGAAATTGCAAATTTCAATATTATTGCAGTTTTTAAAAAAAATATATAGAACAATATAAAAGAAGCTCACAGGTGAATAATCAAGAAGGAAAATAATACAAAATGATCCAAGAAAGAAAGGAGTAATTCCTGGAGTAGGAGAAGAGATGGAATCAAGAGTTCTGGAGGAGGGATGTGATGATGTGTAAGTCCAGTATGACAGCAAGCAATGTTCCCAGTGGAAATTTATAAAAATTTAAATATGTAATTTTATCTCATTTTTTATAATTATGAAGCAAATACTGATGTATGTCCATGAACACAGGTTATAAGTAATATTTTACCATCTATGACAACAACACTAGAATAGCAAAAGTTTCTAAATTAAAAAAAAATAGTATAAGCATTTAATATTTTAGAACAACTTTATTATGCTTCCTTTTATTGATAAATATTTAAAAGCTTCAAAAATTCTACCAAGCTATATCAGAAAAACAAAACTGATATAGAACAATTCTTTACCTGAAATTTTAAAATAAAAAATAAAAACTCTGAAAAACTGCAGGATTTTCATATTTTTGGTAAAAAAAAAAGATCAAAATGAACTGAAGACAGGTCATTGATGGTCATTCATATGTCTGTAGGGAATATAACCTGTTTGATCATGGTGTCTGCCTGAGCCCTTGCTGAAAGTACTACATAATGTATAGTATGTGGACAATATATCTTTCTAAAATTGAGGGGGGGGGAGGAATCTGAATTCTTAAGTATTTTGGCCTCAAGAGTTTTTGGATGGGAGATTGTAAACCTTTAGTACAGAGTAACATGTAATATTTTTGTGAATTTAAGACAATATAAGCATTTAAGGAAATCCAGATTTATGGAATTCAGTATAAAACAGAGACCCTGCCTTGGAGAAATAGCACAAAGATATTTTTGTGACCTTGTCTTACCTATAAACCAATAGCATGCAAAGACTCCAAGGACTGAATTAGACCAAAATATAGTCCACTCGTTCCAAGAAAGCTGAGCTTTTCTGCTAGCGTCCCTATTTCATCTGGCTTACAACATTAAGCATGTTAATAACCAGGGCTCTTTTGGAAGTCATTTGACCAAGCCAGCCTTCAGATCCCTGGTGTTCAATCAAAACTCCATAGTAAACTTATTGCAGTAATTCGGAATATGCATTACAAATAAAAAGGAAATCAACATTTAATCTATCTCTAAAAGTCATATCTTAAAATCGTTGGGGGGGAAAGATAAATTTTACAGTGCATAAGCTTATCTTCATGGGATTTTTGGCACACCATCAAAATACCTTTTAATATCTCAAATCTGTTTTAATCTTTGAAAAGTTCTACACTTGACCAAAAAGGTTTTCAAAAGCAATGGTGCCGAAACTTGTTGTGTGGTCAACCATTGTGTTTGGAGTCCTGCATCACTCACTGGGTTATAGCCTAAGAAAAACAATGCATTCTACACCCTGAGAATCATGACTGCACAAATGTCTGCTATCTTGTGTGATAAATCTGACTCACAATTAAAGAGAGTAAACACAGACATGTGTAAATACTAGATAATATTTTTCAACCTGAAATGCTCAAACAAAAATCTTTGAAAACCTTTTAAAGACAAATAACCTATTAAAGGAGCTGAAAAAATGTACACATTGCAACTCAGCGCTGCTTTATTGATTCCTTTGGAAGGTTGATGGTGGTAAACAGGATTAAGAAATGTTCAATAATAGCCCTAGCCAGTTTTGCTCAGTGGTTAGAGTGTCACTCTGTAGACTGAAGAGTCTCAGGTTTGATTTCTAGTCCAGGGCACATACCTGGGTTGCAGGTTCAATCCCCTGGGCCCAGGCCCTAATGAGGGAGGGCCTGTGGAGGAGGTAACCAATCAATGTGTTTCTCTCACATTAATGTTTGTCTCTCCGCCTTCCTTCCACTCTCTCTAAAAATTAATGAAACAAATACCTTCGGGTAAGAATTTTTTTAAGTTCAATAATAAAAATGCAGTACTTTTGCTTAGAAATTGATATAATTTCTAAATTTTGTTAGAACTCATGTCAAAGCATCAAGCTTAATAGATGGCTATAACACAAGTGCTAATTATATTCCCATAAAACAGGGTCAAGAGAGAGAGCTCTCAGTGAAAATATTCCCGTGATGCCTATATCTTTACAGTGTCCAAAAATATTATTATAAGGTGGTTGATATTCATTTATGCTTGTCAACTTTCTTGTCTGCATGAATTTCTAGAATTATCATTATAAAGAAAAAGGAGAAGATGGAAGAGAAAGAGAAGAGATCATTATGAAGAAAGTAAATTGCCCATAAACCTCTCCCACTCACATGCCCTAATCACCAATGTAAACACTAATGACTGCTTTACCCCAAGATGCTGGGATTTTTTTTTCTGTTTGTTTCCCTCATCTCACATTCTATTTTTCTTAGCTGTGTTGTAGTTTACTCTAAAATGTAAACTTTTAGATTCTATACCTTCCTGAGCATAAGCATTTCATCCTGTTCTTTGAATTTCTGGTATTCAGAATAAAAGTAAATACCCAAAGAGGCTTAGGAAGTGATTTCTTAAATATCCTTACTGAATTTGGTTAAACAAAAACTAAGAATTCATTAAATGAGAGGATGTATAATTGGCATTGAGTTTTAGACTTTCAAACTCAATCACTTTTTTAAAAGTCTCTTCAATAAATGGTGATGGGAAATTGGACAGGTTCAGGAAAAAAAAAATGAAATGATGACCAATTTATACCTTACACAACAATAAACTTGAAATGGACAAAAGACTTACATATAAGTCATGAAACTATGAAAATCCTAGAAGAAAACGTAGGCAGCAAAATTTCAGAAATCTCTCATACCAATATGATTGCTGATACATCTCATAGGACAAGGGAAACTAAGAAGAAAATAAACAAATGGGACTACATCAAAATATCAAGCTTTTGCTCAGCAAAAGAAACCATCAACAAAATGAAAAAAAAAGCCCACTGCATGGGAGAACGTATTTGCCAATGATACATCTGATAAGGGGTTAATTTCCAAAATATGTAAGGAACTCATACAACTTAACAAAAGACAAGCAATCCAATTAAAAAATGAGCAAAGGACCTAAATAGACACTTCTCCAAAGTGGACATCCAGAAGGCCAAGAGATATATGAAGGGCAGCATAATTTACAATAGCTAAGATCTAGAAACAGCCCAAATGCCCATCAGATGAGTGGCTAAAAAGGCCGTGGTACATTTGCCTGTCTCTCAGGTTTAGTATTTTACAGTATTATTCCAAAATGTAACACTACACAGCTGTGAAAAAGAAAGATCTCTTACACTTTGAGACAGCATGGAGGGACTTGGAGAGTATTATGCTAAGCAAAATAAACCAATCAAAGGTAAATATCACATGATCCCATTCATACATAGAATCTAATGAACAAAATAAACTGAAGAACAAAATAGATCCAGAGACACAGAAGCATGGAGTAGACTGTCAAATCTCAGAGGGAAGGTGGGGGTCAGTGGGTAGGTGGGGAAGATTAATCAGGGAACTTATATACATACTAGAGGCCTGGTGCACAAAATCCATGCACCAGTGGGGCCCTGCCTTCCAGCCCACCAATATTCATGTATTTTTGTATATGTGTGTATGTATGCATACTGTGTGTGTTTTTGTTAACCCTCACCTGAGGGCATTTTTCACTGTTTTTTAGAGTAGGAGGGAAGGTGAGAGACAGAGAGAGAAACATGGATTGGGAAAGACACATCAATTGGTTACCTCCTGCACATTCCCTGACTAGTTCGGGCCAAAACAGCACCACCAACAGCACCACCGACAGGGCTGACTGCTGGTGGCCCCTGGGCTCAGGCGTTGAGCGTATGGCGATTTTCTTTCTGCTTCCACTTCTGTAGAGGTCCCGCTTGTAGGAGCTGCTGATGTAGCGACCACTTTCTGTCTTGATCTTCTTGTCCTTCTGTTCTGACTGTTCCACAAACCGCTTCTTCTTCCAGTCTCACTTGAGCGGACATAGGAATCCTGGTCCAGTGCCAGCCCCTGGTCAGGTTCTGGGCCTTGTCCCCTATCAGGTCCAGGACAGCACCAGTCACCTGCTGCTCAAAGGCACCCCTGTCCCCACCAGCACCCAGGTCCCGTTCACTGTCAAAGTCCTTGGACCGATAGCGGACATAGGAATCCTGGTCCAGCGGCCAGACCTTCTCCTTCCACCTCTTGGCTCCCCACTCAGGTCCTGGCTGCTGAAACAGTCAGGCCCATGACCTCTGTGAAGATGTCCTCCACACTCTCTCCGACCACCCACCTCCTCCTCCTTCTCTTTCCCAGGCTGCTCTGCCTATGGTGACGGGCAGCCCAGGTATGGGCCAGCCAGGCCCTCCTGCCACTCCTACCAGAAGCCCGCAACACCTGGCTGCTCACCTGGCCACAACACCTGCTGGAGGCATTGATCTCAAAGATGGTCGCCCGCAAGAGGTACTGCTTAATGCTGTCCACCAGCCTCAGCAGCTGCAGCTCCTCCTCCTTGAAGCTCAAATTGAAAAGGGGGTGCAGGCCCAGCCCACAAGGTCCAGCTCCTTGACCCACTTGATGGACTCTGGCGAGCGCATGTACTACTGCTGGGTGTTGTCCCCCACGCAACCCAGGCCCGCAGCTCCAGAGATGCCTTCAGGGTGCTCCACAAGCCACAGTCCTCGTCATCCACCATGCTCTGTGGCACCCGGCCTAGCATGCCATCCACGCTGACCACATCTGAGGGCTCCTCGTGGGGGGAGCGAGGGTAAGGGCACGGCCCAGGAAAGATGCAGGCCCAGCAGGTAGGGGACCTCATCTGGGGCCGCCAAGGAGTAGACCGTGCTACTTGGGCCAGCCTGGGCCACACGACCCACACGGTGCAGGAAGAGCTTGCCCTTGGTGGGGAAGCTGAAGTTGATGACATTGTCCAGCAGCAGGATGTCCAGGCCCCAGGCAGCCAGGTCAGTCATGATGAGGGTGGAGCACTTGACATGGGTGAACTTGGCCAGGTTGATCTTGCAGGTTGTCTGGTCCAGGGAGCTGCAGATGTGAGTGCAGCTCACCCGCTGGAGCGGCCTCAGCTTGGAGACCATGCGGCTGGGAGAAGGCAGATACTCAAAGCCTGAGCCTGAGGTGTGGGGTATACCAGGGGGGCCTCCGGCCAGGGGGAGAGGCTTATGGGGCAGATCTGGTGGTTGGCTGCCGCAGTGCTTGTGATAGAGTGTTTCCCCTGTTCGGTAAATTTGCATATTAGACCTTTATTATCTAGGACTTGAGGCCCAGTGCATGAATTCAGTGAGGTCCCTCAGCCTGGCTTGTGAGATTGGGCCAAAACCAGCTATCCAACATCCCCCAAGGGGGTCCCAGATTGTGAGAGGGTGCGGGCCAGGCTGAGGGACCCCAAAGATGCATGATCAGGACCAGGGATGCGGGAGGTTGGCCAGCTGGGGAGGGACCACAGGAGGGCTCCAGGGCATGACTGGCATGTCTCGCTCAGTCCGAATGGCCCGGATCCCAGCAGCAAGCTCACCTACTGGTTGGAGCATCTGCCCATGGTGGTCAATGCACATCATAGCAAGCGGTTGAGTGGCCTTAGCATATCATTAGCATATTATGCTTTGATTGGTTGAACGAATGGACACTTAGCATATTAGGCTTTTATTATATAGGATAGGATATGCATAACCCCATGGACACAGACAATAGGGTGGTGAAGACCTGGGAGGGGCAGGTGCAGGGTGAAGAGGGTCAATGGGGAAAAGGGGGGTTAACATCTATAATATTTTCAACAATAAAGGTAAATTTTAAAAATTAAAATTAAAAAGGAATAAAATGGACAAATATACTAGAGTAACATGAAGACCAGCAGAAGCTACTATTCAGAGATTTATTTTTTCTAGAAGATAAAAGTTGCTTTTCTAGCTTCCCTTCCACTGCCTTAACAAAATAATAATATGATTTAAGAACATATATCCTTCAACTCAACTGTAGAAATTTCTGTTTTCATAAATCTGATGTTAGATGGAGCAGCCCAAGTTTACACTGGATATAATAAAGGATGGTGCCTCTGAGGTCAGAGCTATGTTTAGTTTAATTTCCCAACATTTTAAGTGGGACATGCTACTTCAATCAAACTCACTAATTTTGCTTTCTGCTATACAGTCCTTCTTTCATAACTAGTAATATTTTTGAAATAAAAGAGGCAGAACCAATGGAAATAATAAAAATATTTCTTCCATGGTGATGCCCTTTTCTAGTTAACATGACTGAAAAGAAACTTGGAGCTGTTAGGAGGTACTACACTGTTTTCCAATTCCCAGGGAATGGTAAGCAACCTTTCTCATATCCTTTTTCTGACTATAATGCCTTCCGATTCTATTTAGGAGTACGTCTAATTCATTTTTCCAGATTAGCAAGACTTGCTCTGAGTCATTTCCTATTTCCTCTCTTGCTGTGAGCAGAGACACATCGTTGTAGAAACCCATTGGCCCCAGTGATCATTTCCTTAGACAAAGAGTGCACAGGTCCAGCTCTGTGCAGCTCAAACAGAGGATGTCTGCTCCTGCCAGGAACAAGCCTTAGTAGGGTGAGCATAAACATACAGGGGAGATAATTCACTAACAAAAGAGAACACCTCCCAAGCTTCAAAGTCCCTAAAAATCAAATGCAGTATTATGAGACAGTCCTATTAGAAACTTTTAAAAATACTTTTTGATGATACTTGATAAAATAGAAGCCCAGTCTAGCTCTCTTTGTCTACTGTTTAAAAATCTTTATTGTTGAAAAAAGTCTGTCCTTTACTAAGAAATAATATAGAGTATATCCATTTCTTGACTTCCCTACTCATTATACCTCCATTGAAGGCATTACATTCCACTTGGCATATGGGTCACTTTAATGCTAAAGTTTTGCTCATAAGAAAGTGTACACCCACATTCCATCTTTTTAAATGCATACTAAATAGAAATTATTTTATTTTGGCTTATATTTCCCAAATCATTTAATGAAACCTACCTACAACCCAGGGTTATGTTAATCCCTTACCAAAAACACTCTCTTCATTGTAGCCATAACAGTGTTGTGGTTTCCAATTTTCTTTTTCTTTTTTTAATTTTTGAAATCTCTCACTGAATTGACTGACACCGATGGGGAAAATATGAATACACCAAGCGATTATTAAACATACTTAAAATGATGTGATTTTTGTTTTGTTGTTATGAAAATCTTTAATGTGCACTCAAGTTCAGAAATGTAAAACTAAACAGGGGGGGACAAAAGTAGGTTTACAGTTGTTCATATGGAAAATAACACAGTAATAAATAATAATACAAGAATAAACTCTGTGTTTCCCGCACTCACAACTGTAAACCTACTTTTGCCCCACCCTATATGTATTTTCAACAGAAATCTGAAGAGCACACATGGGAGGGAAGCTGTCTCTCAGGTTTGGTATTCTACAGTATCATTCCATCACAGACAATGGAAGCAACAGACATTGATCATCTTAAACTTCACACATACGAATAAAGCAAACCATTAACCCAGTGATTTTCAACTGGGGCACCTCAAGAATTTTTAAAACATGCAATAGTTATATACTCAGGAGCACTGACCTCTTTTCCCTTAGCTTGTCAAAAAAAATAAAATAAAAAATTACAACAGCCAACACAATAGCTGTCCCATGTGAATGAATCAAACTTATACCTGATTTTTTATCCAATCAGCAAATATTTTTTGGTGTGCCACAGAATTTAGTTTATGTGCATGAGATTTTAAAAAGATTGAAAATCACTATAATTAACCTAATATAAATAGATATCTCATTGTCTCTCATGGAATAATGTATGTATTGGCCGAAACAGCTCAGCGCTACATACACTTTCTGAAGAAACATACAGATGAAACAACGAAGTAGCCTGTAACTGCCAAAACTTCTCCCTTAATATTCCCTCTTCTATCCACCCAATTTAAAAACAAAAACAAACAAACAAAAACAAAACAGTCCACAGAAACATAAAAGTGAAAGTTGTTTGTTTTGCAAACAAAGCTTTGGGATGTAGCCCCGCACTCTCCTTTCCAATGGTGTTTCCAGTTATCACTCACAGTGGTGATCACAGTGTGGCTTTAGGGTGGTTACAAAGATCCCAATTCTCCTTCCAGGCCTGTGGGAGGGATGTCCTTCCTGCCCACCTCGCTGAAGTCTGTCATGTCATCTGACCGGCTTTGGCCAATGAAAGGTGAGCGGAAAGAAAACATGTCACTTCTTAAGAGGAGTTTTAGGATCTGCCTTCTCTTTCCCCTGGGAAGGTCATTTCCAGATGGAGCCACTCCTGAGCAACCACTGTAAAGGGTGCTCCCTCTGTCCATCCACAGTGAACATATAGCCTGAGAGAGAAACCAACTCGTATGGTGTCAATCCACTGAGATTTTAGGATTTTTTTTAAATTCAACCTAACTTAGTGTCCGCTAACAAACCATTTCACAGAGGAACATGGGAGGAGACAGCAAAGTTAGCCAACGTAGTAACAGGTGCATTCAAAATAACATAAGTCAAGTACCCCTGCAAATCTACAAAGGGCCACTAGTTCTTTCATTTTAAAATCCAAGCCCTATGTAGTTTAAAAGATGCATTGCCTTCCATTAAAAACAATAGCTATTTTTTAAATTATATGAAGTTTTCAACAGTCATAGGGGTCTAAAGTAGTAGTTAATAGTAATTGAAATAGCAGTTATATTTACATAGTACCCTGAAACAGTTTAAATTCTTGTTTCATGTTAATTTCATTATGATTGAAGGAGGTCTGGTTAGGAGTTCCTCAGTTTTATTGTGCATGTTTTCTAGGAGAAATGACAATGCCTACGTCAACACTGATCAAAATGCACTTCGAAAAATAGCAGAGTAAGTAAAAATATTAGACTTTAATGCTTAAAAGGAAATTAAATACTATTTCTATCAAAGAGAGAAAGGGTTTTATTCTAGGTGCTCAAATGCATTATCTGTAAGGTAAAAAAACAAAACAAAAACAGCTATGTGTTAGACTACTTGTCAGAATCCTAGCAATGTCTCACAGAAATCACTTGGAAGTTAAGGAGCATTAGCTCAAGATCTCAGTGTACACTCACAGAAGATGACAGCATTGCAAGTCTTGCAGAATGGTGTGGTCTCCCAGGAAAGTAAAATCACACAGGAAGTCACCAAAGCCTGTCTCCTATGAACCACGAGATATGAGGGTGTCATGAGGTGACACTGAACTTCTACAAAACTGGACAAATGTAATTAAGAGAGGAATGTGTGAAGTATTGGAAATACTAGGACTCAGAGGCATCCAATACCATTTAAAAATTCAGTAGAGAAAGAATCATATATTCTTTTGGAAAATAATAGCCCTATATAAATGTATGCGTGCCTGTGTTCTACACAACACTAGATCATTATTTAACAAGTACTAGAGGCCTGGTGCATGAATGGGTGCACCAGTAGGGTTCTCGGCCTGGCCTGTGGAATTGGGCCAAAACAGGTTCTCTGACATCCCCCGAGGGTTCCTGGATTTTGAGAGTGTGCAGGCCAGGCCGAGGGACCCCACCAGTGCACAATCGGGGCTGGGGAGAGATACGGAAGGTTGGCCAGCCAGGTAGGAACTGTGGGAGGGTTCCAGGGCTTGTCTGACCCATCTCGCTTAGTCCCCAGCAGCTGGACCCCAGCAGCAAGCTAACCTACTGGTCAGAGCATCTGACCCCTGGTGGTCAGTGCACATCATAACGACTGGTCAACCAGTCAACTGCCTGCTCCCTGGTGGTCAGTGCACATCATAGCAAGCGGTTGGGCAGCCTTAGCATATCATTAGCATATTATGCTTTGATCGGTTGAACGGCTGACTGGTCGACTGGACACTTAGCATATTAGGCTTTTATTATATAGGATTTATCAAGAGCTTATTGTGTAAAAGTTCTCAGCATGAACAACACAGAGATGTTTGAAAAATACCCTGTGGTCTCCCAAACTTTACAATCTATGCCACACCAAGAATTCTAAGTCTCAATGGCATAGTGCATCTCCACTAGAGCAGTTTGCACCCAGTCCACACTTTGATTATTGTAAAGAGCAATATACTTAGCTGAGCAAATGAACAATGGCTGAGAATGAACCTCCTAAGTTTATTTTTTATACATAAACTTCTGTTTCTGAAAGCTTGCCATTCCTCATTTGGGATATTCACAAAGTGCCTGCAATATAGGTTCCCTCTACCCCACAGCATGATGAATTTGTTACAGAAATATTGTGACAATTTTATAATAATCACAGCACTGCAATGTTAAGCATTAATCATAGACACAGCCAACAGCGTGGTGATTACCAGAGGGAAAGGGGATGAGGAGAAGTAGAAGAGGGTATGGGGGGAAGAAATGGGGATGGAAAGAGACTTGAGGTGATAAACACACAATACAATATATAGGTTATGTATTATGAAATTGCACACTTGAAACCTATATAATTTTATTAACCAATGTTATCCAAATAAATTCAATTTTAAAAAATGATATCATGGGCACAATTGGCAAAATCTGAAAACAACCTATAAGTTGGATTTGTATTAATTGTGTTTATATTAATTTTGAGATTTTAAAAACTAAAAAATAAATATATGGTAGCCCATCTATGATAAACATTAAAATGTTCTAGATTAGTGTGTAAAGTGCAACTATATTCCAAATTCCCACACCCTTCAGAACTATTGCACATTTACTGGTAATAGTATATGCAGGTAATAAAAAAAATAATTATGATGCTTCCTTTATACTATCAGCTCTCATTTCAGTTGTAAATTTTTGGAATCTGAAGTCTTATCAAATCTCCATGAGGAAGAAAAATGTCCATGCTAGAGGACGATGAACTTTAGAATGTTGGAGCATGTTAAATCCTTTTCTCTATCCAGTATCAACATTCTGTACATTGTCATTCCTAGTTCTATGGCATGTGAACAATTTTAATTGTCTTGTGATAAGACTATTGTAGTATATTGTGCTGCACAACATCCAAAACATTAATGCTAATATGTGGTCACAGGCAAACCTTTACATGCCATGCATTTGCACCATATGCTAGTTAACATAACTGAGAGGCACACACTTGGAAAGCCCAGTGCTATAACCCTTTAAAGTAAACTGTCCATTGAAATTCTTAGCCTTTCAGCTGGTTCATTAAACCCTTTCAGATAATACTGTCAGGTAGAAAGATGATCAATAAAATTAGAAAATAGAAATCCTTTTAGAATATTTTCCAAGTGTTGATATTAAAAAGGGACGCACCATAGGCATGTATTCAACTTGATTGTTCCTACTGTTGACTAGTCTGCACATGGTTTCGGCTGACTGTCCCATAACTAGATCTGATATTTTCCATGTCATCTTTATCAAAGTAAATGAAAATTGCTGTGACAGACAGATCCCAACTTCTCTGTTTATACAAAGCTTATTGTGCAGCAGGCTCATCCATGCGCTCTTGGTTGGGCAGCCTTGCACATGGTCAGTCAGGGCCCATGCTTCTTCCATCTTCTTTAAAGCTCTGCCCTCCTCTAGGTCCTGGGAGTCCCTGTCATTCAGCCCACTTGTTTCTTAACCACACCGGTCTGAAAGCCACATTTCTTCATATTTCATCTGCTGGCTGGACCATCACTCCCCAGCATCATCTCTACATTGAATGGGGCCATGTATTGTTCAGGTGTCTCTGCCAAACATGCCATTTGCATGTCTTCTCAATGTCCTTTGCCTTTATAGATCTAAAATTAGTTAGAGGGGAGTCAAATCATCACACACTTCCACATGCAAGGAATAATTTTTGTGATTAAACATCGTTTATACATCTTCCATAATACTATAGTAGGCTTCAATTGAACCTGGATGCTTATATCAAATGGTGCTACTAATAAAATTTAAAATTTGGGTAAGAAAAATTTCAGCATATACAAAGAATATTCATGCTTACATATTCCAGTCTTCACTTCTCCTGGAAATTTTAAATTTATGATGAGATATAATCCCCCATTTTCTAAATAGAAAGCACAGGAATATAAGTACTGCTGGGAGAGTCTTTAATGCATCAGGGCCTCAATTAGCATTTTGTAGGCTGAGGTCCAGTAATGATAATGACTTTGATTGCTTGCATTTTTTTAGACCTTACCAAATTGTTGAGATTTACACCGACACACCCAGGCTCCACTGATCGAAACACTATCAGTTGCTCGAATATGACTTCAAGCGGTGAAATCTAAATCTTACGTTTTTCCCACTCCTAGAGAAATTATTTGAGTCAGGAAAAGTAAGTGCTTATAACTTTGATTTCAAATAAATGAGTCAGTAAATATAAGGTTTGTGTAACATAAAAATAAAAATTATCTTGAAATTGTCCTAAACATCTTATAAGTAAAGAAAAAAAGAGGATCCCATTTAAGATGAGGCAGTAAACTCACAGAGGATAGTAAGGATATAATATGCTATTGGGCTCAAAAGAAATTATGCTGAACTTCAGCAATGAGATCAGAAGAGAAGAAAAAAGGCAAAAACATTGATGACCAGACTTACATGATTAATAAAAAATGTTCTTACTCCTGAAAGACAATTAATTGACACAGTACTAATTCTTTTAAAAGCATGGTAACGATGCGATGAAGTAAGGGGATATCTTCCATGAGTACTTTCAATTGACTGCTGGTATATGACATCAGGTAAGGATTCTAGGCCAACTCTAGGAATACTGAGGGGCAGGCAACATAAAATGAAGGGAATATGGAACAAAACATTTTTCATTCTAGCATGAAGATTTATCTATAGTTCAGATGGGACTAGGATTTACCAGAAAACAGGGGTCAATGTTAAACTATAATCATGCCTCCTTCACAATGTCTGGAGATTATTTCTAGCCTTACTTAGAAAATCTGGAAAAAGGGTTTTCTATAGAAGAATGAAATTCTCCCTCCCCGGCCTGCTCTTTTCAGTAGGGCCACCCCAGGAACAAATCTCATGTAGTTCCTGGCTAGAGCGTGCACAACATGCATTGAATAGAACGAATTCTTTCAGCTTTAACATGGCGTGAATTGGATGTCAAGATAACCCCTCTTTAACTGCACAGTTTGGGATGCATTTGTTTTTAATTTAAAATGAGTTAAAATTAATTTTGTCTTAAAATTTTCATGCCACTTTCTGGTATGATTGCAGCTACCCTGGAGGGCGATGAAACTGGAGTTGGGAATCACAGCTCTAGTCTTTAGAGAGAAGGAAGCAATCTCCATAATCTCCAAAATCATTTCACTAGTGGGTATATATGGTCGGAATTTTCAAATCTAGGGAGCTGACCATATGCTCCCTCTCCTGTGAAAGTACCCGTGGCAAATTGCCACATCTGACAGACACACAAAGAATTGGAGATGTATAGTAACAAGGAATTATAAATATGAATATAAGGATACTTCATTATGCATATTACTTCATATAAATGTATGGTCTCTGTGTTAATTGCAAACCTTCTCCCCTCCCCCTAAAGTTACAGAGTATCCTATAAAGTTATGCTGTGTCCTATCTTGGAGTTACCAATAGGTCAGCCAGAAGCTGAGTGCAATCAGGAGGAAATAACTGAGAAAAGAAAAGTGCATTGCAAAATAGGTACTAGAATCTACTGGAAAGAGTTGCTCCACAATACAGTAGCATTACCTGTGATTTTTATTTTGTGGATTGTTAATAGAACATCAGGTTCCAGTGGTGGCAATATTCACTGGAGACCTAATTCATTCCCTAGGTTCAAATTAACAGCACAGTCTTACAGATTTCTAGAGAAAGATATATAACGCTGTCAAAATCACAGCATATTGTTAAATCATGTGTTAAAATAAGATCCAGAAGTCACAGTAAAATATTTTTAAACTGTAATTGTGCTATGGAAATATTATTTCTAAAAAACACACATTGTTTTCCAAAACAAAATATGCTTTCTATTTACCATTTTTTATTAAGCTGTTTTATCAGCATTTTTGCATGGGATTCATGGAATTCAAGCAACTTTCACACCTGATATGAGAGCTCATGCATCCCTGAGAGTTCAGGAAGGTGAAATTATATTCTTTTTACTCTTTTACTGCAGTGAGCAGATAGATGATATGGGTTATCCAAAGGCACAAGCAGAAAAGTGGCAGACCCAGGTATCAAACCTCTAACAACCAATTCTGTCATAGAATGGGGCTTTCAAGCATACATGTGGTCTAATGCATACTTTCACCTTTCAACATGTCTAAAATATGCTTGTCCCAGGCAAACAGAACCCTAATTCATTCTTACATTTGCAAGGTAATAAGCCTAAAATGAATTAAAAGGCATATCATGCCATGGCCTTGGGAAATAACATCCTCTCTCGTTGCCATTACAGAGAGAGGCGAAATCATATCAAAGTAAGCTAGACAGTTAAAAGGGAATAGGAAATAAAAAGGAAGTGGCCAAGCAATGCTGGTGGCAGCCGTCTCAAAGAGAACATCAGCTGGATCAAATAACAGAGCTTTCTTAGTTGATTCTAGAAAGCACAAATTAAAAGAAAAAAGAAAAGAAATTATGCACACACCATTATGATTATGCTAAATCTAAATACACATTCACACACGTTTAGTTTTAGAAGGTGTAACGGTGAGCCTCTCACAGGCAGACCGGATTAACATCAAATCCAGGGTCTCTGAAGTCGGTCACTCACATGGTCTAGTTTGAGATGAGCTGAGAGCTCGCATCTCTCCATGGCTGCAATGGACCTGAAATCTCCTCTAGGAAAACCATTTCTGAGGATTCAGATTAAATGCAAAAACATAATAGGGAGGAATAATTTTCATTTCGATTACCTAGTAATACAATAGTTTGCCAAGATATCTGGGAAAGAATCTGGCATTGTAAAAAGCACTGAAGGGGAAAAAGCAAGGAGAGGCCCAAGGAAACGTACAGTCCCCAGAAAGGGTGAGCCCTGCCACCAGGAATCTCAGCAAACTGTTCTATTTGGTTGAAAGATTATCACTTTATAAAGCCAGGAGAGCAGCCTGCTAGGTGGTATAAAAAAAATGAATTCTGAAGATCTCAAAGGGCTACAAGGCAACATGTTCAGTAGTTGGTCTAAACATATGCAACTGGTTACCTGTCTGAAGTCTTTCAAAGAGTTCTTCCTTCCCCTGCACACTCCCTTGGCAAAGCCATTACACATCTGGAGCCACCAGACTTCATCCCCTATCTTTCTCCTCTGCACCATTCCCCTTCTCTATACACATATACCCTACATTCCTGCAGCACAAAGTTATATGGACATACCATACCATTTTCTTATCTCTGACAACTTTCACCCATAGTGCCTTCAGCCTGGAATTCATGTGAAAATAAAATAATTTTAAAAACACATGCATTGGCAGCTCATACTGAATGTTTGTTCAAGACTCAACGCAAAGCCTTCCTCCAGAAAGCTACCACCCAGGCTAGAGAATGCTCCCATTTTATAGGTTTCAAGTGCACCATATGCAAACAAATCCCAGTTAGAACTTTATTCTACAGAATACTTCAGAAAACTGAACAAAAACAACCGCATATCAGTTAAATTCTAATCGCTATACCAGTTGATTTGCACACCTCAAAATGCACAAAAAGAACCCAAGAAGGGTTCTGAAAAAAGCAAGGCAGCATCTCATAATTCAGATAATCAAAGTAAAAGAATTCAGCCTTGAAAACAGAATCCAAATGCTTGCAAAGAATTCATGTACAAGTGAGATCTTTTTTGTTCTTAGTCTATTTCGCGAACTCTTCGTCTTGAGTTCTTAAAGTAATAAAGCATAGGGCACTTTTTAATCCTTCACATACTGGCCCTAGTGACAAAAGAAAGGAAAAGAGTATGTATGGCTTAAAGTTGAAAAAAAGATAAGATTTTCCACCCATTGTGCAAAATTTTCTTCCCTAGCAGAGCATGTGTAGCCCACTATTTCATCAAAAAAGGGGAAGATATTAACTTGACCTTTGAAATGAAAGTATCTGCTTAAAGCTAAGCCTCTAACTTGAAAATAAATAAACCAAGAGTCAAGTGTAAATAGCAATTCACTTTGAAAATAATTAGCTGGAACAGTTGGACTATCAAAGTGACAAATCTGAGAAAATATAAAATATTGTAAATTACTTAATTCAGCTTTTGGTTCCCTAGTTATGTTTTTTACTTCAATTTATTTATGTTCTATAATGTTAGCCTATTTTGTCTATACTTTGTGAATATCCTATGTACCTAGGAAAAGACTATATTTGGAGATTGGTAAATTGATAATTCATTCATTATAATTGATTCTGATATAGAGAACACTACACAGAAGAAGAGCAGATATAAAATAATCTGGCTTTTATTTTTGACACTGAATTTGTGCACAATCAGTTAACTAGATTGCTAATTAGCCCATTTTCAAAGTATAGAATAGAGAGCTTATAATTATAACCAACCATTGAAATAAAATCATCAGGCGAAGGTGTAAGATGCATTACTGATAGTTGCAACATTTGAAATATACATGTAAAATGCTGTGTCTCTTATTGGACCTACTTTTTAAAGTATCAATGAATTCTTCTATGAAATAAAATATTTTCCCTCTTGATAGTAAATAGAACTGCCAATACGTATGAGAATTCAAAGCTTCCTAAAATTTTTGTTATGAGAGCCACTGAGGAGAGTTAGCTATTGGATGACCTTCATACATTGGAGACTGAATATCTCTGCCTTTCAAGTGATTTCTGTATCTAAAGACACCATTCGAGTTGAAATTAATAGCCCGAACATAGGCATGATTTAATCAAAAGTCCTTGGTGCCTAGTCCAGTATTTCAACTTTAGAATTGAAATCGAGTTTCTGCATTTAAAAAAATCAAATCCATTCTCTACAGAAATTTTTTTACAAAACATCTTGGCACCTGCAATGCTGAAAATAGAGCCAGCCCTATTTAAGAGAAAGTAACAGCAAATCGGGGATTTGTGCGATGGCGGTAAAATGCAGTTAAGTATGGTCATGCCAGGTTTTAGTCTAGAGACTGGTTTTTTTATAGCATATTATAAACTCCTGAAACAAGAGGTTATTAGAGGATCAGTTCCCTAACTGTGTGGTTCTAGCAAGCTCTGCTCTGCTGCACGCTTTATTCTCCTGCTGAGAGCTCTGCCTTCTGAGGTGCACAGCACATCCATCAGCCCCTTTCAGCTGTTACGGCCCTTCATTTATTCCAGTGTTCACCTCGCCTTATTCCCTTGCCTCTGGCCCATGGACCTCAGAGATCTACAGTTCTCTTTGGCCTCTTAACAGGCATAATGGATCACCAGCTGAACCATCATCACACAGCCCTTCTTGCTAGAAAATTATTTCTCTCCTGCTTTAAATGTTCTTCCTTTTGCTTGGCAGATCCCTTTGCTGCTGTTCTTGCTGTGTAGTTGCCTATATGCAAAGTGCTCCAACTTGGTCAAAAAATGCTGACTTGCCTTTTGAAGTTGTCTCTTGAACTTTGGCCCTTTGATCTTTTCCACCTGGGAGCAGATATATATAGCCTCCAACGTGAATATGCGTGCTCAAGAAAATTGTTTTTTATCATCAGCTCTCTATTATTTGTGCTCCTAGTAGATTATTATTCAACTACTAGAGGCCCGATGCATGAAATTCGTGCAAGGGGCTTGGCCCTCGCAGCCCCGGCTTCGTCTGGAAGGTCGTTCGGAAGGACATCCGGAAGATCATTTGGCTATCTGGTCTAATTAGCATATTACACTTTTATTATTATAAATTTAGGAACTGATCCCTATTTATCTTACTACTAGGGTCCTCTCATGTTGAATGTACTTTCCTAAATACAGTATTTTGTTTTAGAAAAAAAGAAAGCTACTAAATTTTATTAATAACTAGAGAAAATAAAAGGTAGTGAAGCTCTCAAAAAGAGGTAATCTCAAACCCTTGAGATCATTAATAATGTTGCTGTACTAATGTCCATATCTGTCCCACATTATTTCATTAATTAGTGATGATCTGGCTGGTCTAATACCTCCTATAAGAATATATGTGTTAGTAGAACCATCACTGAGTTGGTAGTTGTAGGATCTGAATTCTAGTCTCTGATCTATGTTGATTAACTGAAGGGCCTTGGGCAAGTGACACAAATTCTTTAAGCCTGTCTCCATATCTGTATTAATTTCGGGTTGTAGTAGATGACTATGATCCATTCTAAGTCTAGTACTCAGAGAGGAACTTGAACCCAGCTCCTCCTTTTTTCATTGCCTGACTCTCTGTTCTTTCTTTTTCTTAATGAGAGAGAGAGAGAGAGAGAGAGAGAGAGAGAGAGAGAGGAGATATTCCTGCTCTTTCCTTTCCATTTTGCACTTTTTTTATGTCTTCCTTCTGTCTATTCACAGCCCCTCCCCACTGATTCAGTTACAGAACAGCCACTTAATTCTCATATGTGAGGCCCTGTTGGCTCTCTACTCTGTCCCAAGTGAAGATCTATTTGGTATTAAAATTAACCTTGCCTACGGAGTGGCCCCTGAGAATTAAGAAAGATCTCATGACAGAATAAAGATCCCAAGAATGCCTTGACCATTCCTCAGTCTTGTCCCAATCCAGTATTATAAATTAGGAGAATAAAAAAAATAGAATATTTAACCAATTCTTATTGGAAACATGGGAACAGTGTAATTAATCTCCAGGGGAAAATGGCTCTTCCATTTAAGAAAACAGCTTAGGAATTTTTTTGGATATGAATGGTTAGCTCCTCTCACCTCCATATCGAAACGCTATTTTAAGTATCTGCTCCTGAATGAGAGGGATACCAGTCCCAGAATTTAAGGAAGAGGGGATCTGTAAAGCAGCTGGGGAGGGGGGTGGAAGGATTTCTAAATAGCAATCAATTTTAAGAAATATCTAGACCTCATGCCGAATGCATCATATTGATTCATTTCTTCACCACCCCCACCTTCTCCTGCCCTATTCTAAAGCTGCTGCCTGTAGCAGGCTTGAAAAGAGGGATAGTGCCTGTATGGAGTGAAATGGTAGGAAAGCACAGCCTTTGGAGATCAACAGTGACATTGGGAGTCAGGCTGCAGCATTCACCAATGCAGGAGAGGTGTGAGCTCTCCCAGCTTTGGGGTACAGACACCCTGACCACATCTAAACATATTGAGAAGCTTTAAGGTTCAAGGTCCCTATCAGTGCACAGCATGGAAGCTGAAATCACTTTATTTGTATATTAAAGGCACACTGACCCCTGTAGTGTGAGGATGACAGGCCTTCAATGACCCATCCTGATCATATTTCAGGAACCCTCCCAAGTGTCTTTCCCCAATACCTTGTTTTCTTCTATTTTCACCAAATATTATTCCTCTGACCCTCCTCAAAAGTCAACACATTCCCTGAGCAAAAGAGTGCAATATCCAGTGATCAAGAGAAGTTTTCTAGCCTCTTGCTTGCTCATGTCTCTCTGCCTCTGGGGGTCTCTGGTCATCTCCCTTGCACCTCAGCACTGCTACAGGAGAGAGGGGCCGGGAGAAGGCAAGTGAGAGCCACAGTATTCTTGACCAGTTATGAAGAGGACTGGGACAAGCTCTGGGTAAAAGGCAGGAGTTAGATGCAGGTTACAGTAATAAATTCTCTCCCTCAATACCCCCTGAAGACAACAAATTAGGACAAGTCACTCTTTATCTCCTCCATCTTTCTCTCTTCCTTGCCTCTTTCTAGCTTTATATTACTCTTGTTCATACATACACACACAATTATACTAAACAAAAATATAAAATGAGAACATGAAAATTAGTCTTTATATGTTGCTTAATATTATATACCTTTTTTCATTCTTTTCAAAATAGAAAAAAAACTTTGTTTTTTTTATTATGCTTATCAATGCTTACTGGAAGTGAACTAGAGGCCTGGTGCACAAATTCGTACATGGGTGGGGTCTGGCTGGCCCACCCCAATCAGGGCTGATTGGACCAGGCTGGCTGGGGGGAGGGGCCCTGGGCCGTTGGCAGGCCAGCACTACCCCCCCCCCGTTGAACTCCCAGTTGAGGGGACAATCTGCATATTACCTTTTATTATATAGGATTAGGAAATGTAAAAACGGATAAAGGAAAATGCAAGGTCTGCTACTAGTCAGAAAAAAATCGCTGTCTATATTTTAGAGCATAATCTTCCCAGGGTTTGATTTTTTTTTTAAGTGCAATTCTCATTTTTTTCTTCTAAATACTGGATATACTAATTCATAGTACTGCATTCATTTTTTCAACTAAAAATATAACATGCATCTCTTTTAATATCAATAAATAGATAGCTACCTTCTCATGACTAAACAGTATTCCACTTTATAAATGGACATGAACCATTTAGCTATCCTAAGTTTATGAATATTTAGTAGCACTTTTCCTAATTTTTTCATTAAAAATAACACTGCAATATTCATCCCTGTGTGATTTATATGTCTGTTGAACTATTTCATATTGAAAAATTACTAGAAGAGAAATTTTATGTCAAAGAGCATTTTAAAGAGTTTTGGTGTATAGCGCCAAGTAACTCTCCAGCAAAATTAATCTTATTTTGACCCAGAACAGAATAGTATAAAATAAAAATACACATACACACACACACACACACACACACACACACACATACACTGGTCTACCTTGGACATCCTTAATTGCTTTAATTTCTGCTAATTTTGTTGTAATGTAAACTTACTTGAATACTACTTCACATGAGATTAAACATCCTTTCATATGTTAATCAGCCATTTTCATGTCTTCTGTGAATTGTTTCCTTACATACAAAGGCTAGTAACCCTTTTAATTCTTTTTGGTAAGTATTTTTCCTTGTGATTATTTGTCTATATTGCTATTGCCATGGAGAAGTTTTTACTTTTTATATACTATGATCTAGCAATAGTTTTTTCTCCCTGCCTCCATTACTTAGAAATGCTTTATACAGATCAATATTATACAAATATTCACCTACACATTATTTCGTGTGCCTTTTTCATTTTTTTATGTTAAATCATTTAATGCCTTTGGAACTCATTAGTGTTAACATGTAATGTTTTTTTCAAAAAATCCAATGGTTAGCAGGTTGTCCAAACACATTTTTCATCTACCCTTTTTCTACTATATTAAAATTCTACTTTTATCACATACTGGAGTATTATATTATGTGTATCTACTTCTGGAACTTTTAGTCTATTGTGTTACTCTGCATATCCTTATACCTACAGCACACTATTTCAATTACTGCAGCATTTTATTATATTTTAATACTCAGAAAGCATATCTCCTCTCAGTATTCTTTTTTCTCTTTTTTGATGTTTTTCTCACATGTTTCTTTATCCAAGTTAACTTTAGAATCATTTGCACTTTCCATAAAATATCCAGTGCTATCTTAAAAAGGAAAAAATCACTAAAGTGGGAGTCAGATTGAATTGTCTAAAAGAGTAGAGAAAAAATTTGACATAGTAGAAAGAGCCAAAACTACACTTGAGATTTGATTCCCAACTAAAGCTGCAAATTTGGCAAGTTTTTTAGCCTCTCTGAACCTCAGACCTTCATCTGTAAAATGGAGCTAATAAAACCTACTTGTAGTAAACATCTGTCATGCTCTTTGGCCGTTCTTCTCTGGAACCCCATTCCTAAATTTGGAGACTTCCTCGCCTAAAAGTGCTAGTGAGAGGCACTGCCCCTCTACTCAAAGCTAGTAACTCCAGGTACTTGCTCTGTCTGCCACCTCTTATGAAGAAAAGCTCAGTTAGGAAGCCTACATTCAGCCAGTGACAGGCAGACACCCCAGGTTTGTATCAGCAGCTGGTGAAACAAACAAAAAACGGTCCATGAGGAAGAATTTCTGGCTGCAAAGGTAACTTCAGCAGTTTCTGGAATAGCAGCAACAGTAATATCTCTGATAGAAATCCAGAGTGAAGAGCAGTGGTTTTCCAGGGCCCAGTGATCGTAGGAGGCTCTCAACATCATTCCCTGCTGACGCCAGCCAAAGTTGGTTTCTGTTGTTTGCAAGTGAAAATCCTGCCTTATCCTCCCCTCCCTGGGCTGTTTAATGAAGCATACAGTCTCAGTATCCTCAATACCTCCCCTTTCTTTTTGACCCCCTGACCTACACCCCGATCTGTAGATCAAAATGTTGACCCATAATGAACTGCATCAACAAGCATCCTTCTCCTCTGGTTCCAGTTGAGTTCAGCCAGTAGAAAGCCCAGCGTGAGATGGGATGGAGGAAGGAGAGTTGGGGAAACGTTTTTATTCCCCCAACTCTTTCTCTAAAGGCTTACTGTTCACTGACTGTATCCCTCCAGAGTCAGAACTCCCACAGCCAGTCCTCTCTGAGTTCCATCTGCCCCTCAGGCCTAGGAGTCATGAAGACTTCCAATAATAATTTCACTAGCCCTGAGGTAGCGCATAATACCTTATGGTTTTACACAATACCTACACATTTTAGTTGTCCTAATATCCTTCCCAAATTTCATATGTTTTGTATGTTTCTGATTCTTGCTTGTTCCCAATAAACAAGCTGAAATACCTAGTACAGTGCCTAGATTACAAGAGGGCTCCAGAAATTTTCCAGGAGTAAAAATATCAATCAGATTTCTTTATTTGTGTTACATTGATGTGGCAATGCAAGAGAGGCAAGAATGGGATGAGTTGATTTTATGGACTTCTGCAGCACTCTGGTGTTTTCAAACAAAGGTTAATGCCACCTAAGACTCAGAACAGAAAATATAGAGGTATGTCCCTCAAATAGAAAGTTGCCTCGTTCATCATCCTCAATAGGCAAAAGTGATAAAGTTTCTCAAATCTTTTCTCATGTCCATGTTGGCCCATTGTAGGAGTCAGAGTGCATGCACATGCATATGAATGCCAACACCACCACCTTTCTCATGGCAGCCAGTTCTGTGCTCCTCAAATTTAATGGGTGTCCATCCTACTTATCAAGAACCTCCCATCCCCTCCTCACTTCCACTGTGTCATGTATGATTTTAAGTGGATCATGGCTCTTTTATCAAACTGTGTGCAAATTTTTGCATACTCATTGGGCCAACAAAATCTTGCCTTCAACCAGTCTCTCCATATTCACATAATAAATTATAGTGGCGGCTACTCAGCTGTCCAGATTTTTGTCCAATATAAGAGTGTAAAGTGCAATTAGCCATTGAAATAAAATTGGTAATGAATTCTAATTACTTCATTCTATGGGTATAGGTGTCATGTATTCCAAGGTTTTCCTCATTACTTTGAGAAATTGAGAGGTGACGCTATAGTGACCTACAAAAATTCTGTAAAGTACTTAAAACATCAGACATTAGCTAGAGCTCTGTATAATTGGATCTCCTCTGCACCCCTTGCACACAAGTTTTCTTGATGCAGAGCCCTGAATGCATAAAGAAAGGAGAATGGAAAGGGAAGGGTGGCTTCAATCTGCTTTGCTGTCATTTGGATCTTTCAAGCTCTGAATTCTTTTGGCAGCTCTAATATAACAGAAGAGCTTTTCCTTCAGTGACTACATAATCCCCATTTGGAATGTTTTTCTCACACATATGTGTGAATGTTTCCAATGGCTACTTCTCCTAAAATTAATTCTCACCCTCAATAATGATGCATGAAAGTTTACTGAAATGCTGGTAGTAAACACTGGGAACTGTAAAATAGATATGATTGCCACAAAGAAATGTGCTTTCTCTGTGTTCTCAAATGTTCAAGACTCAAGTACAAATAGTTTCATTAGATTCTGAATATTGAAAAACTTAAAATGCCATTCCCTGTCATTTATTATATTCTGTGCAATTATCAGTAATACCTATATATTGCCGCAACAAAAGCAAAGTGAAATGACTCTTTAAGGCAGAAAAAAAAAGTTTATCCGCACCTGAGACTATGCTTCCACTGACTTGAGAGAGAGGAAAGGAGCAAAAGAGAGAGAGAGAAATGAGAGAAGCCTAGATCTGCCACCTCCCACATGTGCCCCAACCAGGGGTAGATCCTGCAACCCAGATATGTGCCCTGACCAGGAATCCAAACTGCAGCCTCTGGGTGTACAGGACGATGCTCCAACCAACGGAGTCACCCGGCTGGGACAAGAACATTTTTTATACAGGAGGAGGCTGGTTGTTGTGAAGACAAGAAAACAGAAAACGTTTTCCTATCAAGCAGGTTCTACGCCTGAAGTCAAGCTAGATTCTGGTTTCAGCTCTGGTTTCAGGACCTGGGAAACCATTGGACTTCTTTTGACCTCAGTCATCTGGAAGATGAGAAGGTTAGCCTTATTTACCTCCAGGAGTCCTCCCAGCACCAATTCTTTATAACTTCCCATCAAACCCAACAAATTTCACCCATGGATATCAAACTAACTCCAATCTAACTTCTCCCATTCTTTAGTAGTAGGAATATTTTTAGAACTCACTTTATTTGAACAGTTACTTCATTTTTTTTTTCAATAATAATGATAACTCTTTAAACCTGAAAAACCGAGACAGAAATCAAAGTTGGCATCAGGTAAGGTGTGTTTTGCTTTTATGCCAGAGTGTCTGTCACAGCACAGGCAGCAGACACTTCCGAATGGGTAGCAGTGCCCCTGTGACATGTGGCCTCCAGCAAGAAGGGCCTGGAAAAAGAAATGTCCACATTTTCTTAAATCTCATTCTAATGATAAGATGTTACACTCGGGGTCTTGCCGTCTTTCTTCAGTGCTGCAAAGTTCATGCAGACCCTCACAGAAGGGCTGAGGCAGGGGGCAGGAAGCCAGTGCCCTGGCCAGAGTCCTGTCTCCCATCATTGGACTCTGGAATGCTCCAGGCTGTTGGTAAGAGACTGTGGAGAAGGTAATGTGTGCCCTGCCTACAGCCAGGACAACTAGCCACTTCCTCATCAGGTCTTTAGGATCGCCAGATGATGAACAGCGCTATGTGGAGCCCTCATCTGTTTTATTCTAGTCCATTTATTTCTGATGAGCTCAGGAGCCAGTGGGTTGAATACATGAAGGTCAGCCAGCACCATCACAGGGTGAGAGAGGAAAGAGGGCTGAACTTCTAGCTCTCAGCACGAGGTAATAGAAAGAATAAAACCAGGAAAGATTGGTAATCGTTTGCAATGAGTGACCTTCCACTACAAACCAATACATACACGTTTCCGTTTATTTCATTTTCAACTACTACTATTGATAGAATGCCTTGAATGAAGCTATCAATCCATTAATCTGCTTTTTTAAGAACCAAAACATGCACAGGAGACTCTCTCTCTCTCTCTCTCTCTCTTTCTCCTTGAGAACAGAAAACAGAACTTGCCGGAGCAGCGGTGGAAAGGCAAGAAAAATCTACTCCAGAATAAATTGGTTGTGCTGAAACATTTGTAATTAAGCATGATAACCAATTACAGAAATACCTGGGGTAGTTCAGTGATTCGCTCTCCCACATCAGAGGTCTCCTAATCAATTTGGGGGGAAAAAAAAAACAGACGCTGCTGTAGAAACTAAACAAGATCACAGCATTTGCTAATGAGTCTCAGAAATGGATTTCACCGCATGAATCTCATTGTCAGGAGAAAGACTGTTTGCAGAATCTTGCGGGTCATTTGCATTTGCATTTGATTCAAGAAAAGTCCTTTGTTCTTTTCTGCCTTCTCCTATCCTTTACAACACTACTAATTTTTTTTTTCTGGCGATTTAATATTTTTGTATCCGTGTGCTGTACCAAGCCCTAAAAATAGATCAATCCTTTTGTGTTGAAGTAGCTGGTACCCACTTCCATTATGACTAAATTTCACTGTATTGGAATGGGTTTCCATGAATTTAAACTCGCAGATGTATGATGTGGCGGGAACTTGTGTGACACAACTTCAGTTGTGGAGTTCAGAAAGCCCCACAGTGATTCTGCCCCTTTTGAGCAGCAACCCTTCCCTCAGAGATCGGAACTGTAGTGGGCAGGCATTTGGAGGGTCGCCAATCAAAAATATGGATCGGCTTTTAAAAATATGGGATAGCATATCACAAGCCTTCTGGGTTCCAGCCTTTTCACAGGAAAGATATTTGAGAAAAGGCTCATAGTTGAAGGAGACAACGTGGCACTGCCGATTTCTCAAAGGTAACATTACTTAAGATATCTGCAGGTTTCAAATTATCAAGTCCTGTGTGGCCCATTCATAAATCTCTTAACAAGTTGATGGTCTAACTATTCTTTCTTAGATCATACTACAAGGGACTTGATAAGTCTCTCCTCTCTCATCTTTCTCTTTTGTCCTGTTTTATTCTACTGTCATGTGCTCCAATGTATGCACAGTTTGGCCATTTCACAATGTTCTTAACCAGGTCCTCTTCTTATTACTCACCTCTTTTAGAAAAAAAATTGCCACACTTACAAATAATATTATACTGAGAGAGGTACAAAGTTTGCATAATTGACCATCCAACTTTTTTTTTAAAATTCTAGAATACAATACATTTTTATCCTGAACTATTATCACAATTCCTGCTTATCTTTTTAACTTGACAAAGTAATCAAAGTATTCCAGGTTAGTATGGAAACTATTCTTCAGACCTATTGCTGCCTCAAATTACAGACAGTAAAAACTTCAAGCAGACATGCTGATCAAGTTGTTCCCCCATTAAATGTAAGAATTTCTTGCTCCTAAAGTTGACCAGTACTTAAAACTTTAGGGAAAAGAAGCTATTGTATTCTCATAACAAAATAAGCTGTAAATTACTTACATTCTTAGAAGGAATTAAAGGTGAAAATGATAAATGTTCGGCTAAAACTAGAAACTAAATAGAATTAAATGAGTACTCCCTTTTCTTGCATTTTGTGTCTTTCTTGGAATCTCTTTTTAAGGCCTTGCCTTAGGCTAATTTGTCTGGAGCAAAGTTCACGTAGGACATGCACAAAAAAACCAAGAATGTGATCATCAAGCAGGAAGCTTCTGAACACATTCCCTATGTCCATTAAATCCAAAGGCTCTGGAATGTCCGAGACGAGCTGTGGCTCTTACTTCCTGCAGAGTGCATTCAGAAGAAACACAAGAGAAGGTGAGCCTTGTCGCCAGCAGTGAAGCAGTAACTCACACTTGAAAGCTAGCAAGTAAAGCATGCCATTGAGTCACCAAGGATTCAGGCAAGCTTATTACCCGTGCCATTCACAGTCCAGTCACTGCCATCACAACAACTCCTCTCTCCTCATGTTCCGCTTATAGAACTGGTTGGCTGAACTTCTCCAAACAGAAGCACATCAGCACTTAGCCAGAGTACTGGAGCCCCTTGCCCACTGTTGCCCAAACTCACCACAAAATATTTGAACAAAGTTTGAGAAAAACTCTTCTGATTTTTTTTAAGTAGTTAACTCTTTTTCTTTAGTTTCATGAAGTTCTCATTCATCTCAGGAAGGCACTTTGAAATTTAGTCAGATGTTCTTTACTTTAGTGAACTAATTTGATAAGCATCGTTAAGACCAAGAAATTCATATAATTGAATCAAATACTTCTATAGAGAGCTGTTATTGCTACATATAGTTTAATGCAATGGGGAGAAAAAATAACACGAGAAGCATATATTAATTTCCTGGGCTTCTATTGAAATTTTTGGAAATGATATGCAATTATGCATTTTTAAAAGAAGTATGTAATATTTGTCCTCAAACCTATTGTTCCCTCTTCATATAACAAATCAATAATCATTGCTTTTTCATCAGAGTCTGTGTATTTTACATAATTCACAGTTAATTTGAGTAGTATTATCCTAGCCCATCTTTCATCACTGAGCTCTAGTTAGGAAACATTATTTGAGAGCCTTCTATAATGCCAGGTATCCTCCTAAGTCCTAGGAAGACAAAGGTAATGGTCAAAATTCCTTGCTTTAAAGAACCTACTGTTACGTAGGGAAAAACCCTGGAGAGACACAGTAAGTATTCAATATGACTTATGAAAAAATATATATTAGAGTTAATACAAAACAAGGAATAATTACTTATGGATAATGATCAGGACAAAGGAATAGTGGGATTTATATAGACACTAGAGACCTGGTGCACAGATTTGTGCCCATTGAAAGGAAATTAAATTAGAAGAAATATCTTAGAGGACAGGGAGGGACTGCGGGAGGTTGCCTCCAGGGCATGTCCAGCCTATCTCGCCCAATCCCCATCAGCCAGACCCCAGCAGCAAGCTAACCTACCGGTCAGGGCGTCTGCCCCCTGGTGGTCAGTGCACGTCATAGCGACTGGTCGAGTGGTCGAACAGTCGAACACTTAGCATATTGCGCTTTTATATCTATAAAAAGATTAATATGCAAAGTGTCCCCTCAGGAGTTCAAGAGGACAATTTGCATATTACCCTTTTATTATATAGGATTAGGAAATGTAAAAATGGATAAAAGAAAATGTAAGGTCTGCTACCAGTCAGAAAAAAAAAATCACTGTCTTTATTTTAGAGCATAATCTCCCCAGGGTTTTTTTTAAGTACAAATCTCATTTTTTTTCTTCTAAATATTGGATATACTAATTCATAGTATTTCATCCATTTTTTCAACTATGGGTTTTGCCAATAACATGATGTCATGTATCCACCATTACAGAGTAGTTTCATTGCCCTAAAAATCCCCTATGCTCCATCTATTTCCTACCTCCTCTCTAATTCACCCTTACCCCTGGAAACCACTGATCTTTTTCCGTCTCTATGCCTTTCAGAATGTCAAATAGAATCAGAGCGTACAGCCTTTTCAGACAGGGTTCTTTCACTTAGCAATATGCATTTAACTATCCTAAATTCCAGGTCTTTACATGGCTTAAAAGGTCATTCCTCTTTATCCCAAAATAATATTTTATTGCATGGGTATACTATGGTTTGTTTATCCATTCACCTATTAAAGAACATCTTAACTACTTATAAGTTTTGGCTATTAAGAACAAAGCACAGAGGAGAGAATTTTTTTAAAAAAATCTATTTCATCTCTCCCTTTCTGAGGATCCTAATTTTCTAGAAAGCTAACCTAATGGAAAGTGCTCTGGAGTTGTACTTTTCCTCTTCTATTTTAAACCACATCAGGGAAAAAATAGCAACTATAACAGTGACCTTACTTGCACAGAATACAAAAATGTATTTTTATCTTGAACTGATACTAACTTGAGTATCTTAAACTCAATTATTTCTAACTGAATTTTATTAGATTGCCTGAGCAATTTATACTTCCTTTCTTCTCAATACATTTATAATGATGTCCTATAAACTGGAAAAAAATCTGTGTCATATCACATGTACTCACATGTCACATATACATGAGAAATAGTTCTGTTTGCAAAGGGGAAAAGTATTTTTACTTAAAAATCTAACTATTTATTTAAAAAAATTAATAAAACAAAAGCCTGGGGCAGGGGGTGGATGCAGGCTAGAATGGGTCAATGGGGAAAAAAACAGGGATATCTGTAATTCTTTCAAAAATAAAAAATTTAAAGGAAATTGTAATAATATCATTCTATGCATTTAAATAAAAACCATTTCCTCTCTGAAAATAGTTTCTAAAACATACTTGAATTCTCACACTCAAATTGCCACTTTTCCACATATTCATTACATGAATGTCTAAGATTGGAATTCAAGCTAAAAATTCTACATCATTAGAATTTCATTTATAACCTATTGACAGGCTCAAGTCATTATTTGTTCAAGAAAGTGCAAACTGAGGTCTCATTATCCATTATTGATAGCTGTCAATAAGATAACATTACTTTATCTTTTAAGTCTTTATTGATTTTTTTAACCCAATGTCAGTTCCATCGAAAATACAAGTTCTAAGTTAAACTGACAGAGGATAGATCATTTCCTGCCCAATAAACATGCAAACCAGACAAGAGAAGCCTAATTCCGCACACACAGGGGAATGAGGGTGGTGTGTGCTTTTGCTCCTTGCCGAACCACACAGGTGCACAGCAGCTCTTGTTCATGGCTGTTTTCCTTCTCTGAACACCCGAGTCATTTAAGCTTGCTCACTGCTGAACACACCCCAGTGAGCAGGCCCAGGATGCCCCTTGGCATAAGTGGCCATCACCCTTAGTCCCTGCACAATGAGTGATTTAGTTAAGCTTCTATTTGTCAACAGGCTGCTCTGCACAGACATCCCCTCAACCTGGACTTACTAGTAAATGCTTCCACAAACTTCATTATATCACAGTGCTTTTCACCGAAAATAATGTCTGCATCATTTCATTACTAAGACACATATAAATTATTTTTATTTAGGGTCCACTCAGAAGTATCAGTTCAATGTGTTCCAACAGTTTTGTGCCTTGCTCTTGATATTTAGCCAGAAAAGCTGTTCTACTTCCAAAGCTGACATCAAGGACCTGCCTGCCTAGAATCTGAATTGCCACCACTAAATCTCATGAATTTATCCCCAAAGTGCTTTAGAATTGTTAACTTTTATTCCCATGGATAAAGTCCTATATAATAAAAGGGTAATATGCAAATTGGCCCTAGAGGCAGAATGACAAGAACGACCACTGGACCAGTCACTATGAGGCACACTGACCACATCTTGGTCCCTTTCCCCGGACGGTAGGGTCTGATCGCCTGATGGCCACCCACGGTGGGGGCAGGGCTGGTGAGCAGGCAGGAACAGCTGACCTGGCAGTCCCTTTCCCTGGCTGTCAGGCACCGATCACCTGATGGCAAACAGGGAACCAGGGAAATGGATGGCAGTGGGGGGCAGGGCCAGCTGTGGACAACTGGGGAAGATGGCCCTGATCGCAGGCCAGGCTTAGGGACCATACCCCCACATGAATTTCATGCGCCGGGCCTTTAGTAGTTATATAAATATCCACTTATAAGTGTCTTTTGAAATCTGCCTTGATTTTGACTTAATTTTTCTTAGCTTTTTATGTTTTTATCCTCTCTCTCTCTCCCTCTCTCTCTCTCTCTCTCTCTTCTTTTAATCCTCAACCAAGAATATAATTTTATTGATTTTTAGAGATAGGGGAAGGGAGAGGGAGAGGGAGAGAGAGAGATGTGAGAAAGAAACATAAATCGATTGTCTCCTGTATATGCCCTGACCAGCGATCAAACCTGCAACTTAGGTTTGTGCCCTGACAGGGAATCGAACTGCAATCTTTTTGGTGTAGAGGACAATGCTCCAACCAACTAAGCCACCCCTACCAGGGCTCCTTTCTCTCTTTTTTAGCAGGAAGATCAAGAATATAATGAACGTGAAGATCATTTTTCCTGGCCACTTCCCCTTGAGCAAGAGGTGAGCTCTTTCAAGACCTGTCCTGCCACCAGGTGGGAACCCTCTTTATCAGTCTCCACCCTTTCATGTATAAAGGGAGTTGTACAGACTGTAAAGAGGTCAGAGGTAAATGTTTTATTTTACTTTATGAAAGCCAAGAAGCCACTGCTGTTT
>NW_006289813.1:13262265-13271344 GCF_000327345.1 Myotis davidii | reverse complement strand
TAACAGAAACTGTTATACTAAAGATAGAAAAAGAAGAATGAATGAGAAAAAGTGATTTTTCAAGCAATTTGGTACCTTAGAAAGTAATTCCTCACTTCAAGAAATCAGAAAGTGCATTTCCATGCTTTGTTATAAAAACATTAGAGGCCTGGTGCATGAAATTTGTGCACTGGAGGAGGGTCCCTCAGCCCAGCCTGCATCCTCTCGCAGTTCTGGAGATCTCGGGAGATGTCCGAATGACATGATGGCTAGAGCCGCCCTAAGCTGACAGTCGGACATCCTTAGTGCAGCCGCAGAGGCGGGAGATGCTCGCGCCACAGCCACTGCACCCCCCAGCTGTGAGCCCAGCTTCTGGCTGGGTGGTGGTCCTCCTCTGGGAGTGCACTGACCACCAGGGGGCAGCTCCTGCATTGAGCATCTGCCCTCTGGTGGTCAGTATGTGTCATAGCTATTGGTCATTCTACCATTTGGTCAATTTGCATATTAGTCTTTTATTATATAGGATGAATATAGAAGCAAGTTTTGCATTTTAGTCTTTTGGAAATTTTGCCACACTTCTTTATTTGAGGGGATGACGGATTCCCTCCTTGATTCAAATGCCAATTTGACAATATGAACTACGGAAGCTATTTACAGAAAAAAGTGCAAAAACAACCAAAAAGAAAGACCAAGATGTTCCCATTTTAACAATATCCACGTTACTAAAACACTGAATTTAAAACCCAAAGGTTTTTTTAAATTAGCTTTCCAACTGACAATAATTTTGCAAAATTGACACTTACTTATAGGTATTATGCATTCATTTAAAAAAAAGAAACCAAACAAAGGACTTGTGTGTATGCATATGAGCATAACCAATGGACACAGATGAGGGGGGAGGGTGTGAGGGCATGTGCTGGGGGATAGGGGTGGTCAGGGAGAGGTCAATGGGGGGAAAAGTAGATTTATGTAATACTTTAAACAACAAAGAATTTTTTTTAAAAAAAAAAAGGAACCAATGGCACATGACTGAAATTAAGCATCAGTGACAGGAAAGCAAACATTCTCCCAACAGGCACTGAATGGTCCCTTTCCTTTTCTCTATATTCCAGAATGTGGCACCCTCAAACCCGTGGTGGTGCTTTCTACACTGTCAATGGCCTACTTAGCCAGGTCTAATTGCTCCTTGGGTGAGCAGACTAATGATAATTCCTGCTTTGGCCTTAACATAAAAAAAGGGGAGGGGGAGGAGTTGACAAGTATATGCATGGTGTTACTATGCAGGCAAAAACCTATCTAACTGAAAAGCCCAAAATTTCAAGTCCAGACAATTATTCATATTCGCATCCTTTCAAACAAAATTTTTTATGAAAGTAAAGGTCCCACTTGGCTTCTCCAGTCCCACTCATCTTTTCCACTGTCGCTAATTCCCAATAACTGGGGACACATACTTCGCAATATTTTCCTAAGATATACAGAAATGTACACAAACACACACAGATTAAAGAACTGTCATTATACTACACATTTTTTTTTCACTAAACAATATAGCAAAAACATTTTTTCATGCTAGTGTGCGTAACTCTACCCCACTCTTCTCAATGGTTATACAGAATCCATTGTACAGGTGTGATGTGATTTATTTTACCATTTACTTATTAGTGGACATTTATGTTTGTGATGGGCACAAACATATGCTTTGGAGCCTATAACTCGAGGTGAGGTTCCTTAGAATGATATTTCTAAGTTATAGAAACTGTGCATTTAAATTTTTAACATTTATTACCAAACTAAGCTCCAAAGGTTTTACAAATTCACTTCAACGCAGGAGAGAATGAAAGGTCAATTTCATGCCTCAGCATAGCATGGTACAGAATGTTTTCAATTTTCTTTATACTGTCCCACTCTAAGAACCAGAAAAAGGTATACTGTTTTAATTTTCATTTCTTAGTTAGTACTTAAGCTGAACAATTTTTTATTTGCTCATCAGTCCTTTCCAGCTCTTCATCTCTGAAGTAACTGTTCATATCCTTTGCCCATTTTTCTACTAAGTGGTGAATATTTTTTCTCACTGCATTGGAAAAACTCTTTAAATATTAGGGATATTAGTCACCTACACCAGTTATATATGGCACAACAATTTTCACATTAGCTGTTTGTATTTTTACTTTGGATTGTCTGTCCTTTACAGAATTTGGTATTTTTATGTACTCTGATCTGGCCATGGTGCTTCCTCTATGGGTTCTGGTCTCTGTATTTTAGTTAAGAAATCCACTCCAAACACAAACATTTTCTTCACAAACACTTTTATAATTTTTATACTTAGACTTTTGATCCATCTGCAGTCTATCTTTTATGTATGGTGTGAGGGGGAACCCAATTTTGTTTTTCTTTTGAATGCTCAATTATCCAAACATCTCAAAGATTTGAAATACCATGATTAACAAATACTAACTTCCCATATGTGGGGATGTGTGTATGTGGCCACTGCCCAGTTGGGTTCCATTGATCTGTTTGTCTATTTAACTTCCAGTCTCACATTATTTTATTGCACTAACTCTTTTATCTCTTTAATATTATTGTGTGTACCTCATTATTATTAACTCTCTTGGAATTTTTCCCTGTGGACTTTACACCAATTGTGTGGATGCTGATTGGGATTGACTTCTATTTTTTCAATTCCTTTCATAGAGAACAACATCTTCACATTATATTAATTCTCCCATCCAGGGAAAATTCTTCTGGACTTCATTTTATGTAGGACAAAAAGTTTAAAAATATTCTAATGGGTCCTGAAGGACAAGCATTGATGAGAATAAATTTTAAATCAACTCTAACACAGTGGGATGTAATTATAAAGAAACTATGAAGCTAATTCCACAAATCTTTTAAATCTGGACTTTGCTCTAAATGAGCAGAAGCATTTGTCATTTTAAGACTACTTTCTCTCTTAACACTGCTTCTGTTTTTGTCCCTCCTCCCCTAAGGGTGAAGGTGTTGGACTAGATTTGGCGTGCATAAAGATTTTTGTCACAGAGATAATCAAGAGAATTGAAGACGTGTCATTTAAGATAGGCTCGGTTTAACTAAGGTTGCAACAATGAATGGTTTCCTCCTCGCTGCCTAGCATATGGGATGACCTGGTGCAATGAGCTCAATAAATGAGCGATGGTGTGAAAAGACAGAGCATTTCGTCACCCTTCTTTATGACCTCTTTAACTCTGTTTCAGAAACTATCAACCAGGGAGACAATTAGTACCGGTTACATTCTAGTCTTCTGACATGGACAGCGATTCACTGGGAAAGAGACCAATTCATTTCATCCAGGTCGCTGAACAATTGCTGGATCATAAAGACTTTTAGTCACTGCCAAAGTGAACTACATTTGAACCACCAGACACAGTTGTGTGAGTCCATCTATCATTGCCATGCCAACTGGTCACCCATACAGACATTGCATTAAGTGCAACGGCCTCCGACATGATTTATAAGTTCTCCTCTAAATAAAAGTCTATGTCTTAGATATGAAAAAAAGTTACAGAAAAGGGATGTATAGGTATTTTTTATGTCGCCTGCCTTCTCATTCCAATTTGTCTTACTGAATGCATCATTATTTACTATATGCAGTTATAGAGCTGAAATCACAAACAATCCTTACTTCTCTTCTATCTCAGTTTCTTTTGGACCTTACACTGCTTGCTTCACATCAATAGGACATAAAAAAATAAAAGATTCAGAGTTTAAAAGCCTATCATGACCATCTTAAAAAAAGACAGAGGGTTGTAATAGCCAAAGGTTCAAGTTAACACAAGTTTTTATAATTGGCCTTTAGTCAGAACTAGATAAGAATTCAGTGAGATAGTTAATTGTCCATTGAGAGTTGGCAAAAAGGATAGTAGTTGTATAATATAATAGAAGCCTGAAGAGTGTCAGACACTGTGTGCTGCTGACAAGAGCATGTATTTGGGATACTGGCTGTGCTTCATCAGAGATGAGGTCTAAATGGGATAAATTTTCTGAGCCATTTCTGAGGACTATCTACCAGTGTTTCATCTTCCTGGGCATTGGGCTTTACTACCAACCAACACAAATAAAGACAAACCAGTCCTCTAGGTAAAAGAAAATAACAAAATCCTCTGATCGTTTTGTGGGCATTTTTTGTAGCCAGAGTTCATCTTTAATATTGGACAGAGAGCAAGCTCCAAAGTGAAGAGTTAATATTATATATCTTCATCTTCATTCATTCAGATTAATATTTTTAAAGTCTGAATTAATTTCACTGTCTGGTAAAATTAAAAAAGATTGTTCCATTTAACACAAGTTCTAAATGAAATTATAATTGGTAGTCTTTTGGTATCCCCAGGGGATGCTGTAATAGAAATGGCCAGATGATCTGAATATACATCCAAAGCAGCCTGGTGGATGCACAAGAGAATCAGAACTGGTGAAGCCTGTGATGGGAAGGGGAAGGTGGGCCTCAGCTTTCCCACCCGAGAGCGCTCTAACCACATCCAGAGAGCAGTCAGGCCTGAGCGCCAGAAACCTCCAGAAACTGATGGCATTTTTCCCAATTTGGTCATAGTCTTCTACCAAATCGCCCACTTAAAAGTGAATGTAGAGGCCTAGCCGGTTTGGCTCAGTGGATAGAGCATCAGCATGTGGACTGAGGGTCCCGGGTTCGATTCCAGCCAAGGGCACATGCCCAGGTTGTGGGCTCGATCCTCAGTGCGGGGCATGCAAGAGACAGCCAATCTATGATTCTTTCTCATCGTTGATGTTTCTATCTCTCTCTCTCTCTCTCCCTTCCTCTCTGAAGTCAATAAAAGAAGTATATTTTTTAAAGTGTGTGTAGAACCATATTTATTATTTTCTTACTTCATCTCAAAGGAGTACTCTGAGATGAATGACAGAATGCAATTAATCTTCCAAGAGGTAAAAAATAATCTGCCAGTGACAAGAAAGCCTAAATTTGAGGAAGAATCATGAAAATCCAATTCATGCCATGCCATGTTTTATAGTCCAGTTCAAAGAAAAAAAATGAAAGTTACTTTGTACAAAAAGAATATTTTTAAAGACTAAACAAATAATATGACCACGTATAAACCTGAGGTTTTGCAAGATTTTAAAATGATGTCCCATGTTGCTGCTTTGAAAGGACTGAGCAAGTTACCTGAGAGAAAGCTTTTGGGTACAAGTCAGGAACACCGCATGGTAAAGCGAAAAGCAGTCTTTAGTGACCATTGCTCAGTGCCATCAGCAGCATTGACTGAAAAGAGCATAGAATTTATACAATAAAATACAAAGCTGTGAACATAGGAACATAATTTTACCTGATTAACGGGAAGTATATTCCGACATTTATTGTTTTTACTCTTGCTCCACAGAATATACTACTTGGGCCTGTGTTCCTTCCCAGGAGAGAGAGATAATACCCGTCCCATTTTAGTTTTCATCTTCCATATGTGAGAATAAATGCATAGAAAGGAAATGGACTTAGATGTGTTACATGATTGAAAAGAATGATTTGGAAGTATATATGGAAGAACAAACATGTATGATTAAGTTGAATTAACTGTCATTGATCACTTTTTGTGTCTTAGACACTGTAATAGGCATCTCACATAGATGACCTCAAATATTTTTTTAAAATTAAAAAAAAAGGAAGTTTAAAAAATTACAACTGAATCAAGGTGTTAAAAATAGCACTTAAGAATTCAGGTACAAGAATGTTATGTAAAAGCAGACAAATTACAAAAGCATGTGGAAAACAGGGTCTTTTCCTTATTCGGGCAGAAACAAGCTAGGGAGTGATTAATTTACCAGGCTCATTAGTCACCCACAACACTGCAAACATAGCCAGGGCACTGCATTAGGTGTTGTGCTACCAGGATGGTGAATTAAGGCAACTCAGAAAGGAAGGGCTGCACTATCAGAACACATATGAAGAAGGATTTGAAAGGTTTTTTTGTTTGTTTGTTTGTTTGTTTTTACACACAGTAATTGCATTGATATCCAGCAGTATAATATTCAAAAGAGCACACTAATGTTGTCCCAGCCGCCATGGCTCAGTGGTCGAGCATCGCCCTGTGAACTAAGTGGTTGTGTTCGATTCCCAGTCAGGGCATATGCCTCGGTTGTGGGGCTCAGTTCCCAGTGTGGGGCGTGCAGGAGGCAGCCAATCAATGATTCTCTCTCATCATTTATGTTTCTCTCTCTCTTTTCCTCTCCCTTTCTCTCTGAAATCAATAAAAACAGGTATTTTTTTTAAAGCACACTATTTTATTTCACAATTAGAGCGTAAGTTCACTGAGGGTGGGAAAATGTCTGATAAGCCCATTATTCTCAGCACAGTCCTAGATACACTCAAGAAAGGCTAGCTTATTGAGCACTGATATGAGAAACTGGGAGAGACTGTTTCACTTGCAGAATCAGTGTCCAAGATGCTTTAGATTTAAGAAGGTAAGCAACAGGACTTTGAGACACGCCAGTGATAGGGAATAGTTTATCCTTCACTAGAAGTGAATAATACACTCTCCCCAGCGCTAAGCCCCATCTCTGAGAACATGGAGTGAATAAGAAGAGAACAAGAAAAGATGAGATACTTTATTTTTCTAGCACTTACCATCAAAGGGCAACAAATCATGGCTTTAGGGCCAATTGGTATTCCCAATGGATGCCTAGACTTTTGGTCATAAATGTCCCATTCTACTTGGTAATCATCCCGCACTCTGTCTTTCGTGGCCTAGTCAGGAACTGTGAATTCAAGCTGAGAATCCACACTGTCACAGAGAAATACTACTGTCGTTACAGGGCTACATTGCTGCCTGTCCTGTTAGCTAAGTCCTTCCTGGCTCAGCAATGTTCGGTTACACTTTACATCACTAGAGGGAGAGGATCATGCCAGAAACTACCAGTCAGGGTGTTTTTAGACAGCTAACATTTACTGAGCGCTCATTATGTGCCTGTGACTTTTCTAAGCTCTTTTTATAGACTGAGCCATGTCAACCCTATTAGATGGATACTGCAATTATGTCCAGTTCAAGATAAAGAAACTGAAGCAAAGAGACATTAACAATCTGCTTAAAGTCACAGATCTTTTAGGGAGAGCTGCTAGGATTTAGATCCAGGGTTCTACACTGTATTAGTAATCAGAGGTCCTTGCTACCACTTCACTTTTGCTGAGGACTCACACTCCCCTCTTACTTGATGGGATATCTGGAACGCTTGCTAACCCACTGTTCCCTTCATGCCTACATCACAGTATTGGGGGTCCTAAGGACTACACTCCTGCACTCACTATCTTAGGTTCTTCTTTTTCACTTCACCCCATACTTCATGTGTCCTCCTAATATCTGTCATATTTCTACTACCTGTTTGTACTATGCCCTGTGGAATCCTCCTGTTTGATCCTCAAAATTTTCCTCAAGAGTGTTTTCATGGTAGGAGCAAAAAAGAAGACAAAGATGAAGGCACTGAATTGATGCCAAAAATGCAATAAGATATGGTCCGATTAGGTGAGCACAATATTCAGAAATCTCTCAATTGCCTTCACCAAGGGTAAATAGCTACACACAAACACATTCCAAGAGCCAATAGCAAAAAAAATACTAATGTCACATAAGAGTGAATATAAAGTTAGTAAGTAGTATTTTTAAAACCAGAAACACCTTAAAAGCACCTATGTGTGATTGCTGAGAGTTAGCTCTTCCATTCTTCATGTTTGCAAGGATATGTCCCTGATATAATGAATATTGCCCCCAAAAATCACTTTGAAAATTTCTGAAACTGCTTTCCAGACCCATTCATGAAGAGTGTGAAAAATTTACTGTCCACTGCTGTCAGTGTCAATGACTACCAAAGGATGATAAATTCATTTCAACAACCTCGCCAGCTAGAAGTGGGGGTGGGATGCCAAGGAGGAACAGTGCTCAGCCCAGATGCAGCAGGGAATATTAACATATCTCTGGACTTCACTTTTCCCCTTCTATTTCTGGCTGATACACTGTCAGATATAAACATAGAAGTCCAGCATTGTTTATTTCCACAGTTCTCATCCAGAATGTTCATCTTTGCCTAGATATTATCAATTCCATAGTGGACATAGGTGGCTCCCTAGGACATAAAGGCAGTAAAGGGGAAAGGTTGAAGTTGCTGTAGGGTTTGATGTCATTTCTTTACTAGGTAGGAAACTAGACTTATGACCGTCAGGTGTGTTTTCATTATTTCCCTTGTAAGTAAATAAGAGGTTGTGAGAGAGGTTTTCTGTGAATGACCAGTTCCAAAATTGGCTCCATATTTTTCTCTTCTGTTTTACTCAAAATTAAGTGCCGTGGCCACATAATAATTTATTGCTCAAGTCAAAGCACATCTGCCAGTAAAATAAGGCACTAATAATAATTACACCTGTACAACATGCATACCCTGGGACTGTTCCAAGTAAACTAGAATGGATGATTACCCTAAAACTGAGCAATCCTCCTACAGAATGTTTTTCTACATGGAACTGAGGTTGGCAGAGCCTATCATCGGTGCTTTCTCTAAACAAGGCGGGCCATGTGGCCAATGGCTCACCTGATTTCCACACCGGCCACAGCATCTCTTTCACGCCTTCTACAGTCTCCATCTCTTCTTCTCTCTTGTTATTACTAACCAGTTGTCCGTGTCAGTATATATTAGCTGGAACTGCATATATTTCTTATTTCTCTAGCAATTGTATGCAACATTGTCAATCATTTTTTAGTTCTCCTTGCATATCAAGTGTCCTTTAATTGAAAGGTTTATTTTGCAATTGTAGTATCAGCAAGCTTGTCATTTAGTCCAAAAGAGTGACTGATCAATTTATCAGCTAGAGCTAGCACCAAGTTTCCAGTGCATCAAGCTTGAAAGATTTCTATTCCGTGGGAAGGTGAAAATGAAAGTTGCACAACTGTCCTATAGCACTGAAAGAAACTGAGTTTACCTCCAAAATCTTTTTCCTCGGTATCCAAGATAGTTTTAGCTCAAGAAATGAATAAGTACTCATCCTGCATAAAATCCTCATAGTATTTAACTGCCAGAGTAGTCCAATAATGTAATACCCATGTATTACCAAGGTACAGTT
>NW_006289813.1:13256249-13262064 GCF_000327345.1 Myotis davidii | reverse complement strand
TATAGGCATTTTAATTTTAACAGGAGGACTGTGAAAATGAAAATGGCTTCAAGGCCTAAAGGAATGAATCTCCAAGTGAATAATTTCAGATATTTGACCCATACCAGTATTCCTTGTATCACTACCCAGGGAGAGATAGAGTGTTTGATTTAATATGACCCAACTCAAATACAAAGACACCTAATGAACTGCATCATTGGAAATCTACTATTCCACATAAATGAATTTTACAAATTATTGAAGCACATTTATTCATACGCTAAACTTCATCATTAACTCATTCATCAGCTTCTTAAAGAAGTCATTACTAGCTTTCTAAGGAAAAGTGACTATAATTTAACTTTTCTTAAACTTCAGAGTCACCTTTGCAAGAATTCATCATTGTGTTTCTGCTATAATAACCCTCAATATCTGCTTTTTTGTGGTGATTGTTGTTCTCTTTTCACACAAGGGCAGCTGTCACTTCCACTGTCATTAAACTTCCATCTAACACCATGTCACCTCCTGTCCTTCTAATTTATTGCTGAAAAACTGCTAAGTGGTCAAAAACTAGATGTCGAATATAATTAAGGATGGTTTGTTAAGGAACACGTGTTTGGATACTGAATAGGACTTTACTTTTCTTATTTTGGATTTGGAAATGAATTACTAACAGTTCAAAATAGACCTAAGTAGAATAAGACTATTGTCCCTTACTCAGTCTTCCTTCCAACCCTTTCTGTGCAAAGATAGGATTTTCTTCTACTCTTATTCATGAGCCGTTTCCTATCTTTTGATGATTTTATGTCTCTTTTGTTAGTTTACTAGATACAAAAATTAGTTGAGGGTGTTTCTTTTCTTTTATTTATACATTATGTTTTAAGACTTCACAGGAATTAAAAAAAATCTAAAAACCAAGCAAGTGAAAAACCATTTCCAAACATCTGGTCTATTTTTTAAAAAAAGCTACACGCAATGACCCCATGTCTGCCTACGCTGGGCTTCAAGACTGAGAAATGAACAGGAAGTACACACTGCTGCCAAGTGTTCCATTTCACTCTTGTGTCCCCAATTTTAAAATTCTTATGCTTGAGGCAAAGTCATGTTAAATTCCCTAGTGCCCTAATAGTAGTCATTCCTGTGTTACCTTTGTGAGTTATCCTGAAAATAGCATTACAGAAGTCTAGAACACTGATCACAATAAAAAGATGATTGGCACTCCGTGCTGAATTACACAGATCACAGGACAGCCATTCCATCAGCATGAACTGGCCTGTCACCATCATCTGTCCCAATACACACAACCAGAATGTCATCAGCAAAACAAAACAGCGCAGGAGTAATTACCTGACTGGTTCCAACAAAATACACTTCTTTTGTTTTGGCTACATTATGAGGGGAATGCAGGCAGACATGTCTCTGCTACCTGGATTATCTAAGCTATTACAGCCAACGTCCACTTCCTTCTGAATCCTGTCAAAAAATATCCACTCTTCAAATTTATAAACAATAGTATCTCTAAGCAAATTACAGGATGACATTTAAATCCAGCTGTTGATCCCTCCAAGGTAAAATTCATAGCATTTTATTCTACAGTGAGCTATGCAGGGGAAGGAAATGGCTGAGCATGATGTTAAAATCCCAAGCACAAATTTGCTATAGAATTAATATCACAATTTGTCACTGATAATGAAAGCATATAAAACAGGTCTTGACAGCATGTTATTTCTGTTGCAGATCATTCTTTATAAAATCTAAGCGAGGTTTTCCTTTGCAACTGTGGAAATGACTTTTTTCCCTAAATGTACAAAGCAAAATAATATTAATATTGTGGTGAGTAGCCATCTGCTTCATGAGAATTCTGTGCAATCATTAGTCTAAACTGATGGTATCATGGCAAGCTGCCACATCCCAAGAGGCTAGCCTATAAAACCCAGCAACATCTTTGCATCAGTCTCAACTCCAAGAGGGCGAACCACAAACCAGGAAATCTGCTCTCTGGGAAGGTCCAGATCATTAAGCTGTGCTTTTAGATATTGAACCCCCAAATACTATCCCACCTCTGTCTACATTCAGAGGCATGCATCAGAAGAGCAATCAAATGGAGCCACCAGGCAGCTAGGAATAAACAGGAGGCATTTGGGTCGAATGCCAGGTCCAGCAGAGCAACTAGCGACCTGTGTTCCACTCAACAACAGTGGTTTCCACTACAAAGTCAGGGACGGATCAAGCTGTGAGGAGTTCAACTTATCACAAAATCTCACTGAAGCCACTGTAACTTTTTAGTAAAACGCCACAGAGACAGCAACATGCAGAGGGTTTCAAAGGACGTGTAAACTGAGTAATATTTCGCACACAGTTTCCACCATAAAAACTTGCACCAGAAAAATATGAGCGTAAATGTTTCATCCCATAGGCTATGTACTCTCTTGCCATTTTTAATAGCCTGTTCTAATGATTTTCATTTAGAAATGCAAAAGGCTGCTGTGTTTTTAATGTTTAATCAATCTTCAAGAACTCTGCATGTTTGTAATCAGGGGCCATATGAATGCCAGTGGAATAAGAGATGTGCCCAAAAATGATTTAGAAGACTCGCTGCAACTACTTTCTCCTGGGATCATAATCACATAATCATTTTCTTTTGGGGGTAGCCTCGATGCTCCAAGCCAAGGGTGGGAAAAGAAGGAAGAGACAGGAAGTAATGAAGAGGTCAAACTAGAATGTCACAGTTAAATGCAGTCTTGCAATACCTGCACAGAAAATTCAAGTTCCCCAATAGTTTTGCCTCACTCAGTGGCAAGTCTTGAGTGCAGGAGCAGGGGAGTGAAGTGCGATGGGGGTGAGGGTCTGACTACACACATGCATGAGAGAAGTCACGCCTCAAGAATATATTCATTTTTGGTGCGAAAATGTTGTTGCAAGTAAGTTTTGATAAAACGTACATGAAGACTGGATACATTTGTAAATAAATGCACAAATAAAAATAACAAGTGAAACTACCATCTTTAAGCACACATATAATTTTCATGCACTTATCCAACACCCTCATGGACAAACTATCACAGATAAAATATCCCAAATATATATCTGTACAGGAATATGTAACATTATACTATGTCTTAGTCTAATTTTTATGTGTATCATCAGTTATTTAAAGTGAGAAACCCTCTGAAGAAGGACCATCGATTTATTTGTGAACTGCAATATAATTGTATCAGACACCCCTCCCCACTTCCAGTGGCATCTCAAAGAGGCTGAGGGGTCTGAGGAGAGGCGAGCTTTGTGCTTCCTTCTCCTTTCACTCTAAACAAAGATATTAAGTATTAAATGCTTTTAATACTTAATATCTGGGGGTAGGAGGAAACATTAATAGAATAACTGGGTATTATTATCAGCAGACAGTGCTTGCATTTCAACCCCCATGTTCACTGCTTAGGACCAATCACTGCAGGACAAATGCCCAAACCTATTATATGAGCTGCCTTATTCTTCACAAAATGATCTTATTTTTTCAAAATAAACAGACAAGCAGAAACCTCTTCTTTGGCATATACTTCCTCATATCCACATAAAGCCAAAGGCTTCCTGTCTCACCAGCTTGGGTCATATCTATATCTAAGAATAGAAAGTGTCATCACAACCATTTCAAACAAATCTGATACCTTGAACCTCATTCAGTATATTGAGTTCAAGTCATACTTAAGATTTGGGTTCATATCCAACCATTTGCTGGCTGTGTGACCTCAGATAAATCACTTAATCTCTTTGTGGTACATGTTCCTCATCTGTAAAATGAGATTAATATTGACCTTGGAACGTTGTTGTGAGGAATCAAACAAGGGCATAATAAAGCACCCACTGTAATGCCCAGCACATTATAGGCATGTGATAAATGGTATGATTGTTAATGTTCAAAAATGGGGAGTTTCAAGCTTTCTGAGAATTTTACAGCCTGATTTTTAAGTTAGAAGCAACTAGACTATAACTATAAGCATTTAAAAACCAACAGCTCATTTCAGGAATTAGAAATCTTCTAGTTCTAATTGTTGAAGATAAACTCTTGTTTCTAAGTGCATTCTGTTGAAGTCAAACTGCAGATTCTTGCTCAGGATTCAACCTTTCTGAGTTTGCCTGCCCTGAAAACACAAAGGCTAATAATATACGCATCCTCTACCGAAGAGAATTGTAGTAAGCACACAGAATAGTAGCAAACACAAAGCACTTTATAATCTAGAAGGGCTATGTAACCCAGGCTATCACCAGTGTGGACACGTGCCGCTGTGGTGAATGTGAGTGCCTGGGTTCAAAGCTCCACTCTGCTACAGGCCAGCAGAGTGACAGGCCCGATAATGAAAGTTTCTAAATCTCCATTTACTCGTGGGCATGACAGAGCAACTCTTCACAGAGTTGTTGAGAGAATCAAAAAAATATAAACAAAGTTTTTAACACATTGCCCAATACATAGTAAGTGTTCAATAAATGTTAGTTTCTCTATCAGTATGTATTATGGACCCTTTTCAGTTATAAAACAGTGAGTTCCCTTTCAACTTTGCAATTAGAAATTTCTTATTGTGTTGCTCTAGTTTCACTCTAGTTTCTGAAAATATTAGCAAATTATTATCAACCTTGACAATCACTGAAAATTTTCAACATATCCTTTAAATGTATTTATCTGCATTCTTAAAATATCATGGCTTGTAATACTTTTCAAAAAGTCTTGTATCTGATTTTTAATGAGATTAGTGAATTCTACATGGTAATGTTCATGGAGGTACATAATTATACTTATAAAGACTTCAGTGGTCATAGAAATAGTAATAATCATTTTCCTCAGATTCTCAAGTTTTACAAAGAAGTACAAGTTCACAACATAGTTTAATACTAATTAATAAAAAGGCATTTTAAAATATTCAATATCTCAAGAAAAATGGGTTATCCTTGTGGCTGTTCTTTTTTTCCTTTTTTTTTAAGGTTTAATGTTTAATTTAATTCTTACCATTTTCAACAGCATGGATGGAACTGGAGAGCATTATGCTAAGTGAAATAAGCTAGTTAGTGAAAGAAAAATACCACATGATGTCATTCATTTATGGGTAATAAAGAACATTATAAACTGATGAACAAAAATAGATACAGAGGCAGAGAAGCATCGAACAGACTGTCAAATGACAGTGGGAAGGCTGGGGAGGTTTGGGGGCAGGGGAGGTAAGAGATCAACCAAAGGACTTGTACGCATGCATATAAGCATAACCTGTGGCTGTTCTTTAAGACCATATTCCAAATTAGAAATGTAAAGAAAGGCCTTGCCTCTGCCCCCTAGTGGCCATAAACAAAATAGCGACGTAAAGAAAAGGCCAGAATAACTACTGTAGTAGAAAACTATTTCAACACCTTCATTTTACAGATAAACAAACTAAGGCCAAGGGGCAAGGGGTAGTCAAGATTACACAATTTTTCAATAAACCACAAGTGTATAAAAAGAGATATTTTAAATATTATGATGTCTGGAAAATTATCTCCAAAATGTACTTAACTAAAGCACTTTTAACAATTTTCTTATCAATTAACATTCAGCAGCTTCTATTTTGCAGATTTTTTTTCTGCTGAGAGAGATAATAAATATAGTCCCAGGGGCAAAGAGAAGACTTCAACTGTGACCAAGAATTCTGCTGTGTCCCCTATGAAGGATTCCTCTTTGAGGAATAAGACTGTCCCTGAGGGTTGTTAAGTTCACAAAGATAACTCTCCTCAAAAAGCCCAGTTAGAAGTGTCTTTACAGTTGGCCAAGAGCCCACAATGAATCAGAAATAGAGGTCAGGAAATAAGGGTTTTCTTA
>NW_006289813.1:13253219-13256203 GCF_000327345.1 Myotis davidii | reverse complement strand
GAAAGAGTGGAAGTTGGCCTGGGTTGGGTACTCAAATGGCAGGGAATAAAACTAAATTTTCTTGATTTGAGAGGTAAATTACTTGGTTTTTCAGTAAGCTTTCTGCTGACCCCAAAATTTAACAAAAGCACATACGGTTTTGTTTGGACACAAATGCAGGAGAGAGCTGGAACTGTTCTCCAGGTACCTTGAGGCAAATGATAAAGAAGATAGTAATGTAACACCCAAAGCACATTTATCTTAAAGTCAGACATTTTGGACTACGGCAGGTTTCGATTTTCACATCACCACATATAGATTCCCCAGTAAATTCCGTGAATCTGTAAGCCCCTATGTAGTGGTTAAGAGTACAGGAACTCGCTTCCAAGGGTGTGCTTGAATCTAAGCCTAGGAATGGGGAACCTTTTTGCTGCCAAGGGCCATTTGTATATTTATATTGTCATTCGTGGGCCATACAAAATTATCAGCTTAAAAATTAGCCTGCTATATTTGGTCAAACACTTAATTAACTCACCCCTAATGCCTTGGCAAGGCCAGGCTGAATGACTTCATGGGCCTTACATGGCCCGAGGGCTAGACAGTGCCCACCCCTGACTAAGCTCTCACTCATAGTAATGTGTAACCTAGAAAAAATTACTGTACCTCCCATTCCTCAGTTTCCTCATCTGGTAATAATACCTAGCACATCAGCTGTCAGATGGAGTAAATGTAATGATACATGTAAAGAACTTTGTATACAGTTAATAAATATTAGCTATTGCTCTTTTCAAAATATTATTATCGACCCATTTTCTGCGAGTCTCAGAGAAAACAAGGCTAAATAGTAAATGAAAGGAGCTTCAGATTGGGAAACAAGAGACAGGAAGAGTCCAGTTTTGGCCTCTGATGAGATGTGTGACTTTAGCAAAGCATTCAACCTGTGTGATCCTTTTTGCCTCATCTACTAAAATAATAAGGTTGGATCAAAATTCAAGAATCTCAAGTATGACAAAGATGTGCAAGATCATTCAATCCCAAATCCTATGCTTGAGTTCATTTATAATAACTGTTTGTCAGTCTGTGGTAGAATGACTTCAGGGATGGAAGCCTTCTCTATCCTAAAGCTGACAGTACCTTTCATCTTGAACAGCACTAATAGCTTGAAAATTCTTCCATATGGTGAGATGAAATCTACCATCTGCACGTAATCAGATCTAAGAAGTCAATGGTAGTAAGTTCACTTACTACCATTAGTTTGTGTCACTAAGAAAGAAGAGGCACTGCCCATTACAACATGGCATGGTGCTTTCTCATCATGTCAAATGTAAGAGGCATCAAAATTTCAGAGATGTTAAAACATGAAAATATGGGTACCTCAGAATCAAAGAAATGTAATAATCCAGTAGCTTCACCAGCTGATACTAACTGAAGCTTCTATCACATTAAAAGCCAGTCTAATTTTCCTCCATAGGCAGTTTCTCAAGTATTTGAAGAGTGTTCATGGCCAACTTGAACTTTCCCTTTTCCAGTTTTATTGACTTTAGTTCATAAGCAGGATCTTACATCTATGAACCATCTCCAGTTTCTGTCTACTGAATCCATTTATAGGTTGTCTGAATCTCTATTTATTTATACAAGTAAGTACCAAGCACTTTTTTGAACACCAGGGGACAAAATGATGACCAAAACAGATCAATGTTTCCCTCTGGATGCAAGTGTAGAATTTTCTGTTTATTCTGGTCTATTTCCATTTATTGTGGTTTAAATATAGGCCAGTTATTTCAGAGAATATATTGACATATTTCATATCCTCCAATGAGCTGTTTCTTCTGAACAAGGACATGCCTCTTCAGCGGCATAGTGCAGCCCACCATACATGAGTTGTACACATCTGAGCAAGCAAATTTAGATTCCATCACAAAGCAGTGAGTGAAATGTGAAAAGAATTCAGGAAAAAATGAAGTCTTCCCCACCTACCCTGAAATGCCCAGAGTACTGAAATGTCCTGTGTAGGGCAATAACATTTTGCTGCTGTGCATTTCTGTCATTTGGAACTCTCCTGGCTATTGTAACCTACCTGTAGTGATGAGTCAAATAGAAAGATCAGGAGAGAAATGTCTTAATGCGTCCTGGGATCCAACCCATTTTTAAATACCGTATTGGGAACTCTCCCAAGATTAGAAAGCCTGGATGAGCATGTGAAGTTTGTGTGGATTTATTTTAGCTTACTGTATTGAGATGTCTATGGCCCTCACAAAAGGGGAATTCCATCGAGGTTTCCTGTCTCCTTTGTTTCAGTTCAATAATATCCAGAGTGTTTAAACCTCCTTCCCCCTTAAACACTGTGTGTGTGCTCAGATCTCTTTCCCGCCTTAAACACACACACACACAGGACAGGGGTGGGGAACAGACGTGGATTTCTCAGTGAAATCTCTCCACTTGTGCACATGCATGATGATTGAGTAATAAGCATTGTAATGTCTGTGCTTTCACAGGCAGCAACACATTTAGGGTAAATTTTAGGTAGAAGATTTGGACTGGCTGCATCAAAACCGTCCATGCCAAGATTCGTAATTAGGCATGTGGTTTTGAAAGTGAACTTTTTTTTCCGTCTAATCAGGAATACTAGTTGATGATCATGAAAATGTTTTTTTTTCCAGATCATCATTGCATACAGATATGTATTATGGAAAAGAAAGTCAGAGAACTTGCAATTATTTATTGATATGCATCCCCATTACAAGAATAAGATAGCCTCTTAATCATCTGAAGAGAGATTTAGTGGAAGTTGAGAAAGCCCTCATCAAAATTAATATCCTTAATAATGGTCTTTGAAGAAGTGTTTTTTTAACATTGAAAGTTTGTAAGCTGTAAAAGGAGAAAAATACAAGTATGTTTTACTGAAGTATATAAACTAGTGAAGTAGCCTAAAAACTGGTGAGATGCTACCCAATTTCTAAACAAAACAAGAGGATATGGAGAATGGCACCCTTTGAAGTGTCTTT
>NW_006289813.1:13250727-13251216 GCF_000327345.1 Myotis davidii | reverse complement strand
TTATAAAAGAAAGAAATAAGAGGTTACAGTATCAGAATTCCATGACTTCACTCATTTTAGTCAAACCTTAGTCTCTTGCTTCTACACTTAATAGGTGCCTGTCTTATCACGGGAAGGATCTTTTCCTTTTTCTCTGCTAGGCCCCCAAATTTTCCACAAAGATGGTTTCTTTATATTTCTTTTTCACCCTAATAATAGAAGAAACAAGATCTTTCTAGGTGATGTTTTTTGGAGAGGAAGGAAGAAAAAAGAAGAAGAAGAAAGAAAGAAAAAGAAAGGAAAGCCTGGGCTGCCGGAGTGTTCAGGGAGCGAATTGCTCAGGACTTCAGACACAGGGAGTCATTCTGTCAAGGGGAGGGGGCGGGTGGGGGCAGGCGCTGGGCCTCGCTAACAAAGTCCTCCTCTCTTTGCTCCCTCCCACTTCATTCACTTGCAAATCAGTGTGTGCCCACAAGAGCCAGCTCTCCCGAGCCGAGCCGTAACCTTCCC
>NW_006289813.1:13225821-13250375 GCF_000327345.1 Myotis davidii | reverse complement strand
GCCGCTTCCCGGGGAGCCTGGGCGCTGCTCCCCCGCCTGCTGGTAAGACGGATCCGCTCGGGGCTGGACGGGGGCGAGGTAACGGGGCGCCGGAAGAGCCCGCTGCCCTTCTCTCCCGGGCAGAGGCTTCCAGGGCAGCGCCGGCGTTTGCAAAGTTGGCTGGTCAATTACCAAGGGCGCCGGTGCGTGCAGGACCCGCAGGGCCGTTTGGGGCTTGATTTATGTCCACCTGCCGCATCACCAGGGTCGGTGCAGGGGCTGCTTTGGCTGAGTTACGTTCCCTGGCTTTGGAGTAAAGCAGAACATCGGGTGGCTTGAGAACTCTTGGCTGCTCCCAGTAAGGAAAACTTAAGCTAAAGAGATGATCTGGCCCAGAGAAGGGGCTCAAGAAAACTGTTAGCTTGCTTGCTCGCTCGGACAGAAATGCTCAGATGGCAAGGAAAGTCCGACACTGGACTCGGAAAATGGAGCACCCTGTCCAGGGAAAAGTCATGCGTTAACGCAGCTCGCCCACCCGTGCTCTCTGGCTGGCGAGGCACAAAGCGGGGGGTGGGCCGCCGGCCCGGACTGGGTGGAGAGCAGAGGGGGTGCGCCCGGGGTTGGGTCTCCGAGGCAGGAGAGCGGAGCCTCGGCGTGCTTTGCTTGTTGACCCGGGAATGTAATCACAGGGGCCGTTGCAATGTTCACTGCAGCAGTCGCAGAGCTGAGATCACTTCTGTAGTTATTCTTCTGCCACGAGTTGCGGGAGATTTTAAGATGGGAGATGCTGGAGAGGTCAGCGTGGTGCTGAGAAGTGTTGTCACTGCTGCAATAAAATCCATATTTTATGGGGAGTTATATGCAGGTCTCTGCGAGCACACGGGGCTGCTCACCTGAGTTAACTACCGAGAACAGTGGAGAACCTAGAAGTTTAATCGTCTGGAATAGACACACATTTCTCTCTCTCCCTCTCCTTTTTTTTTTTTTTTGTAAAGACATGTTAATTATGATATTCACACTAAAGAGGTGTATTGGGCCCATGACTTGTCCAATCTTCACTTTCACTTACTGAAGCACGTAAGTGGAAAAGAAGAGGTTTTGCCCTCTAGAATGCTGCTCTGCATGGCTGCTCTGGAGGGATGCACATGCAAAATATGTGCTTTCTGAGTGTTCATTGTCCAGGAGGTGCCAACTCCTCCCTGTGCTGGAAAAGGACCTACCTAGTCAATGCACAACTCTTCTGAGAATGAATAACAAATATGCTTATCCAAACGGTGGGCAAGGATTGCTGATTGCCTTTCTTCTCTTGCTGACGCCTTTGCCTGAAAAGGAAAACCCTTAGGATTCTACTTCGGGGAAAATAAATCTCTTCCAGGTTAGCTTGAGATCACCCTTTGTGTAATGGCACTTGCATGGCTCTGTGTTTGCTCTTTTGGAGAGCCGGAAAGCAAGTTGTGTGAAGGAAGGGGATATGACCCAGCAGATGTCTTCATTGTGTCCTAAGGAGGAGGGCAAAGTTTATGCCAGAGGCCAGATTTTCCATGCAGAGCTCCCAAACTTAAAAGAAACCCCACAACTTATTGGGAAATACAATCACACAGGATTGTATCTCACCCACTTTTGCTCTTTGGTGTGTTCTAATTAAGCAGGCATTGGGGGAAAACAAAAGGCAGATCTTTTTCTACCTATTTTGCTGGTTCAGGGCATACTTTTGAAGCAGAGGAAGTAACCAATTTCTTCAGGAAAAAAAAAAAAAAACATGAGAAGCAGCAGCACATTTTTGAAGGAAAATGGCAATGGTTTAGTTATACTGTAGTTGTCTACAATTATCTTCCACTGCCATTCTAAGCAAGTGACAGACTGGTGTCTCTACAGGGACTTTCAGTCCCTTTACTCTCTGGCTTTTACATCAATTTATTGCAATTACATTTCTTAATGCTAACTCTGCAAAGATAATATATAGAAGCAAAATCATTTTCTACCAAGTTGCCTACTATCAGAAAACATGTACTTTACCTCCTCCACCCACCACTTCCATCAGCTTTGCAAGTAAAAACTTGCTCTGAGGCACTCTTCCTACTTATGAAAATAAAAATAAAAAACCTATCTTGCAAAATATCGCTCTGAGATACTTGAAACTGCTAAAATTTCTAGAAAGCACAACTACAGTTCCAGGGTATCAAAAGACACATATTCTTTCTTTTTTTTTAAGCTACTTTCTTATTGCAAATGCATCATAAGTTAAAACAAGTTCTGATTATCTATTCAGAGCTAATTGAGTGATTGTCCCATATAAGGATTTTTTTAAAAGATCAAATATGACAGATATTCTGAATAAAACTATGTATCTTCCTAAGGAAGTGAAACTGAAACGTGTGGTCCCCTCTTCTGGCCCGTACTTGCTCTGCAGTCACGAATGCCAACTTCCTAAGGCAACTTACTCTTGAATGACAGAAACATTTTTTAGTTGGAAGGGACATCTAGTGGGTCACTCCATGCATCTCTCTCTGTAGTTCAGTTGCATCATTGATTTTGTTACCTATGATAATAAGCATGTAACCGTTTTTTCTTCATAGACAAGATCATATTCTCCAAATGCTATTTTGACATTCAAGCCAGGTCAAAAATCATTATCACGGGCATCTTTTGTGTAGTTCCTCTAATTTAAGGAATTCGAGAGTATGTGCACAGTTCTTTGGGTATCCAGATTTTCGGTAACTTTTCTATGATTCCAAATAAAAGCAAGGAATTCATCACCAGCAATATAAAATTTCCTGACCTTGTCAAGACTGTCCTTCCTCCATTCAGATTTACCCTATAATAATAATGGTGCTAAAGCTGTAACTCATAAAGGTGCACATGAAGAACCCCCACCACTAAAGAAATATTTTAAGAAAAACAATTCATTAACCTTTCAGAGACCCATGAACAATCACAAGTTAGACAAAGCTAGAGGTTTCTAATTTAAAGAAGCCCCGATTCAAATAAGCATACATTGGAAGTCCAAAAGATGTGTTAGATAGACATGTCACCCTTATTTTGGAAGGTGATTCTTACATCTCTCTTGGATGTATCACAACCTACTTCTTTAAAAACTCTGTAACTTGAAGTAAGATAGTTCCATGGGAGTGAATCAGCCTCTTCTGCTGACAGTCTGCAAGTTTCAACTCCCAATTTAAAAATCTGTTCTAAAGTTTGAAATGTGTTCCAAATGAGATAACATCCACAGAAGCCAGTCGCCGTCTGCTGCTTGCTTAGTCATGGCAGCCCATTCTTTGGGGTCGATCAGAATTAGGGTCTCACTTATAAAAATAACAAGCAGTGCCTCAGTCAGAATTGCATTTTTAATAGTGTTTCAGCCTAGCTAGTGTCTACAGAGCTCATATGATTTGCTTCACAAAAAGGTGAAAATGTAGAAAATCAAACCTTCTCTGGTTTAAATTCTCTTTCCGAATAATGATTCTAAATACAAAGCCTCAAGAACATCATGCTAATAGGGAAATTGCTGAACAAAAGAAAAAACACACACCGAGCACCCAGTTGTCACACTGTTCCAACAGAATTAGAGACGAAATATAAAAATATAGGGCTTGGGTTGGTTTTTTTCCTCTTCATTCTTTTATTTTCTTTTTTCCCCCTCCGTTGGGATTTTTATTCCATTTTGAAGACAGATGAGAGGTTGAGGCACTTTCCTGGATCTGAACAGTAATATTTTTGTTTGAGCTTTCCACTTATAAAGATTAACTGGCCTACATTTTTTAAAGTTCCTATTCCTAGGAATGCTCCCTTTTTCAAAGCAGTCATATGAGAAACTTCAGGTTCTCCCTAATTAACTATAGAGCCAAATGTATAGAGTCTTTGTAACCTCATCATTCACAAAGTAAGAAGATAAGGTAAGAGGGGACAAGTACAAATAACCCTTCGAAAAGGTGGTGCACCTTCATTTACTACAAAAGTAAAATGGAGTACAAGCCCTTTAAGCCAAAATGGTTGGGTCAGAGGGGACCAGATACAGCCAGTACTCTGAACAAGACTGAACTATCCAGGAAATTTTAACTCCTCCAACAAAGAAAACTTACTGGAGGGTGAACGCTCTCTGAGCACACATCCATAAGTGTAGAGTAGACACATATGCAGAGGGTACTATGTCCTCCATTCCCACAGATTATTAGAAATTATTTTACCTTGTTTCATCTGTTTAATATCTTTACACTATCAGTGTTGGGTGCTCATTTCCTCTATTAATTAGATCAACTTGTTGAGATTTCTAAGAGGAAGCATTTAATTAAAGCCAGAATGCTACTATTAAATTTGATGCACAGTATAAATGGGCAGCATGGGTCCCAAGTTCTCCTGCAATACGAGTGCTCTCTTGTAGAGGAGAACAAGTTATGGGGGTGAGGAATATAAAGCTAGCCACCACAGAACAGAGTATGATTGATCTTCAAATGTTATCACTTGAGAGAGCACTGTGATTTTCTCTTTCTACAATTTCCCAAATTGGTAGATCACCCAAAATATATACAGGAGACCTCATAAGTCATAGGAATAGAAATCAGCAAGAAAAAAATAAATTGAGGTGTCCAGGTGAGCAAAATGAAAAGAGATAAGAAGGTGAATTTTTACATATGAGGGAAACATAGAAATAGAAGTAGAATCAAAACTGCCATTTTTGTACAGGTTACATTTTCTACTTTATAAATACTACTACCATTAAATACAACTTTAGAAACATAATTATATTAGTAACATGTTCATAAACATGTTACCACATGTTTATAAACATTCTACCACAGAATGAAAATTTGAAAATTAACCTTTAAAAAAATGGCCATCTAAAGGAAATGATCCTGCATGTATCATAAAATAACTAGAGGAGTGTGTTTTTTTAAAAAAAAAAGTGGTCTGAACTCTCATGAGAATCAAAGAAAGAGATTTTCTTAGTGCTTCAAAGAAAATGAACTCTCTTCCTTCCATTACCTTTATTGTCCTACAAACTAAATGGATATACAATGGGTCCTCTGGACGCCTACAACCCAAAGTATACAATAGTGATACAGACCAAATATGTCACCCATTTGAATCCTATGTGTATATCATGATGAAAGACTGAACTAGCAAGACAGCCCACCAAACCTGATAATAAAAAAGTGACCAGTGGGCTCAAATTTTCTATATCTCCAAAAAAATAATGCTCACAATTACAAAGTACACACTAAGAAGTTTACCTTTACTGAGCTTTTCAACATGTCACATACTGTTCTAAGTATTTTACGTGCATTCTGTATAGTAACAATTATTCAATAGGTCAAAGGAAAATGTTATACTTTTATCCTTTCTTAGCTCTTTTTTAGTTTAAATTTCCAGGGATTTTCTGTTTGAGCCAAGCACTTAATGAATTTGCTGTTAACTAACACTTGTGGTATCTTAGAAGCAAAAGTGTGACTCTGAGAAATACAGAGCAACAGAGGGCATGGGAATTATTCAATTATTTTGATCAGAGCAATGCAGAAATGTTTGTAGGTTAGTCATTTTTTGTAAACCATTTGCAAGTGTGCATTCGAGTTTATACTTGTAGTATAAACAGGATTGTGTGGGCCATTTCAGCATAATAATAGCACTTTCATAAGAGAATAAATTATCTTCTCTTGCCTTCAAAGAGAGCCTCACATTGGAGGGGGCACTTCACAAAGGTAGCTAAAAATGATAGCTATTCATTTCATTGACAAGGGGCATCCCAACCTCACAGCACCCTCTGAGGGCATCTGGCATATTCACTCTATACACACAGTGGGGACTGTGGGTCAAGTTTAGTAAGACTGTATTTATTTCATCCTTATCTCATGGGTAAATATAATTTTCTTCTTTTATAACCACAATTGTTATTTCATTACCATCATAGTTCAGTATTTGTTCTGAATTATTTCTTTACCAAGTAAAATTTCACCAAAAAATATTAAAGGAAGGAAGAAAAGAGGGAGGAAGGAGGAAGTGAGGGAAGGAAGGAAGGAAGATATTCTCTTAATACAAAATATTATATATAGTTGATATTGATGAGCCATTCTCATTGAACTATATCCTTTCTACTGCCACCATTCAAAAAGTCATATAGTTAATCTAGCCTTCAAGGACAGTTTAGAACATTAGAAGCATTATTATAGAATGTGAGACACAAAAAGGAGCTTAGAGATGACTTTACCCAATACCTGTCCTTTACATTTGAGATAAATGGTGACCAGTGAGATGAAGTGCTTGTCCATGGATATACTAAATACATTTTGTTCTTTTATCTCCATCTCTCTCTTCTGTAAGTTAACTTCTAGTTGTTGAGTGTTATTGCTTTTTACCATCTCCATTTAAGTCTGACAGTAAAAATTAACAAGGAAATTTAAATCTACAATACTGTTATTTATAAATATGCCATGAAGGAGTACACGTGGAAACTTATGGAGAAAATAAAGATTCAGGCTTCTTTAGGAATTCCATGTGTTCATGCCATTTTGTAAAGCTCCTGTTGCAAAGAAAAATTAAAACTGTCCTTTGAAATTTTGACCAGTACTAGGGGGACACATGATAAATTTAGGTTTCTGTTTTATGTGTAATGGTCTGATGGCAGTTTTGAGTGAGTTTTAACTGAACTAGTGATTCCTCAGACTAGCCAAACTCTTGTGTCCATCTTGGGAAAAAAAAAATTTTTATTGGTGAGTGGTCACACATGCAAAATGAGAACCTATTCAATGTTTCATAAATCTCAATTTATTCCATTTAAAGGACTCAAACAGTTTCCTTCCTACTTCTTTGGAGTTAAAATGTCTATTCTTTTATTAAAGGGTGTGTATAGATTATGTTTATTTTCCCTTAACAAAACTGAAACCTGGCAAGAAACGACCCAATGTCAACCTCCCTCTTAAAAAAAAAACTATTAATGTTCCATGAAATCCAAAAGTCTGAGGACCACTGTGTTAGATAATGAATAACTTCATGATGAAAAATTATTGACCTGGTTCTCTTCCTGCTTATTTGGATAAATGAAAAGTAAGGAAGAATTATAATAATATTAAAATAGCCAAAACAACAAACTAAAGTCATTCAATCAAAAAATATCTTTGTCAAGGGCGGGGGGGAAAGGAGACATATGTAATACCCTTTGTAATACTTTAAGAAATAAAAAAAAATCTTTGGATCCCTTAATTAAACCTTATAGATATGAATACTAATACAATTTTGACTTTATTAAAGGTCCTGTAAAAATATGCTTTGCCAAGCCCATGGCCAGAATGTGTCATAAACAATGAATTTGCCCACTTGGTTGCAAAGTGGGTTATTCAGGGAAAATAAAAACTTTTAAAATTTATACATATCTAATTTGACAAGTTAAAGAAAACTCAGCTTAACCATATCCATTGTAAAAGGGTGCTTTTCCCCTAAAAGTGAACTTTATATAACTGGACAAAATTTCTAAGATGTTGATTTATATTTTAAGTTATGCATTTTTTTTTCAAAAACCAATTGCCTTCTAGCATAGTGTATAGATTTCAGTCATGAAAATGAGCTTAGCATATTTTTAGCTACAAAGCTTAAACCTCCTTTGCAGGATTGAAAAAAATAAAAGAGTTTCATTAGTCTACTATCATCCATTTTATAAAATGTGTGAAACTGCCCAATTTCACATTCAAATAAAATATTCTAAGCTCTTATTAGCAACAAGTTTTAATTTAACACAGATTAAAATGATGTGGTCAGACTAAGTAATCACCAACGCAAAATGATAAAACCCACCCAGTTTGTTATATTACTGCCCAATTCTAAATTGAACCAAGTCAAGCTACTGTACCTCACAGCCATTACTCTCAAATTAAATTACTTGTTTAAAACTACCTAGTTGGGATTTTGTCAGTGTTTCCTAAAGAATTAATTCTATGAGGGAGGCCTTATAATAAACATCGGTGCCACAGTTTCTCTCCTTCTCTGACTCAAATCTCCCTTTTTATAAAAAAAAAATAGATGTTTGGGGCAGATGTCAATTAAGACAGCAGAATGAAGGGGTCACTTACTGATTAGTGTCACCAAGAGGACATAGCCCCAAACCTCCAGATTCAGAAAGTACCAGCTCTGCAATAATGTTTACATTCAATGTACATTTACCTGCAGGCAAACTGCCTTTGAAATAAGTGCAGACATGCCAAACATAGGTCCTATATTTTTTAAAATGTTCTCATGATACCTCTTTTTCTTTCTTAAATTTGCTTTTTAATTCTCAGATACTATGTTCCACAATATCTTTCCAAATATACCAGCGTGTTTTTTTTGTTTTTCTTTAAAATCACCCCCACCTCAACCCCTCCCCCCCCCCACACACACACACCTTGTATTTAAATGTGTATGTGCTTTGTGTTCTAAAAAGTATTAAAGTGAAGACTACAATAGAGGAGAGGGCACTGCAAAATATCTAGAGATTATATGAATAACCACTTTCTCAAAGAGAATGCTAAATAGGACAGTTAATGTATTTAAAATATGAAGTTGAAAGCAACATAAGAGTGAAATGCTCTCAAGCGACTAAGTTTAATGTGATGTAATGAAAGATTTTATGTAGTGGACAGAGAGCGGAGAAATTATTGAAACCCTATGCTGGATTAATTGGGCACTGAAGAACAAGAAGTTGGCTTTGCACCCTGGGCATTCTGAACATAATCGAGCACATGCTTGCTTCCCAAATTGTCACTAAATTGAAATGAGTTATTAAATGGCTTATTTTTTTTCTTTTTTCTCCTTATGACAATCTTTCCATCATGGCCAGTTAGAGAACCTAGTCACAGAAAATGAGAGCCAACCTTGCCCTGCTTTGTAACTAAGAAAGAATGAGCTATTCTCCATGATGCTATGAAGAGAGACTTTAAAGCAAGGAGTGAAATTTGGGCTCAATTCAAAGAAGCAGCCCCAAGGCTCCAACTGCTCAGAAGATGATGTGCTAGTTGAATACTTTCCAATTTAGTTTTTACCTCATTGACAAATGTTCCTAAAAATGATGCAAAGATTACTGGAAAATTCCTTATTTTATTCCCTGCCCAGCAAAAGCCCAGCTGATCTAAGATGCCTTATGATGGAGGTAAATCCAGGTTGGGGAGAAAATGGCTTTAAAACATCACTTCTCCATCTCAAGATCACAGTTTTTAGGTAAAGGCATCACTAGCAGATGTAAGCACATAGTGAGGGCTCAATAAACACTTACTGGTGGAATTCTCCTACATACTGAGAATGATTCTCTTAAATATATTTCCAATTTATTTCTTTTTCAAGTTCATTCATATCAGGAAAAATATAACTTTTTTATCCCATGCTAATAATTTTTCATAATTCTGACTCCTTTAAAAGGAGCCAGTTTCAAAGGAAACCTTATCAATGGTGTCCTGAGAGCTATAAGGATAAGCCTGTAAGTAGAGCTGCCCAGCTTTCAAAATCCAGCCACCAGACCTCTTCTTCCTCTGGGCAGACTCTTTATTAAACTGGGTATTAAGCAATGTTGCCCGGGGCCTGATTAACAATTTATGCCTTCCTAAGTAGATTAACAGGTCTGTCATTTTGATTTTTTAATTCTTAATTTGTGCTTGGCAACAGGATATGCCTCTGAGTTTACTTTCAATATATTTTTCAGAATTCAAATACTGTTCTTTCTCAGATTGTTTTCTTTTACAGTTTTAGTGCCCTTGTATATTACTATATATTTTCTATGATAAATAAAACAATTGCTTTTTTTGCTAAGTGAGTTTTTCAACCTCTCATTCGAATAATCCTATGGTTTTGTGTATTTTTTTAAGCTATTTTGAATCTGTTACTTGAGCAAAAATAAGAAAGAGTATTGGGGAAATTGAGTAGGATAATAATAAAAGCTAACAATTAGAGAGCACTTACAATATACCAGCATTATTTTAATTGCTTTACATGAACTTAATGTTTACAACAATACTCTGAAGTGAATACTGTCTATCTTCCCACTTTTAAAGGCAAAATAAGGGTCAGTACGGTTAAGCAACTAGCCCAAGATCACATAGCTAGTACTTGTCAGTATTGGCAGACTTGATAGCACATGCTCTTAACTATTAAACTCCCATGTCTTTTATGCTTATTATTTCTGTATGGATATATATGTATATGTATATACTCAGATAGATGACAGATTCAAATGTATGTCAAATCAAAGAATGTCAATGGTGTAGGAAGATACACATACACAACACATGCAATGTACATATTTTCTCAGAACTTAAAATATAATTAGAAAGAATACAAGAAAATACATCTTTCTTTTTCATCCCTCAATGGATTTCTCAGTATGGTCACATAACAATAGATCAATTAATGACAGCCCAAAGCAGCAGATATCAGCCTCACAAAAGCCTGTCAGCTTTAGGTCTGGCTCTTTGCCTTAATCTGAGTCAGTCTTGCAATCGCTTACTGTTGGTCCCGAGAGGAACCTGGCAGGAGAAAGTCTGAAGTTCAGATTCATCATTCATTCATTTATTCATTCTATAATATTTATTGAGGGCCTCCTGTGCCCAGTGCTGGACAGACAGTAGTTGACAAGAAAAAGACATACTTACAATTTGGGAAAAATAGTTAGATTTTTCTTTTCCTCCTGCTTCATAGAAGATAAATCCCAAGTGGATTGAAGACTTATGAGTACAAAATTACACTATAACTTTACTAGTTGACAATTAGATAAATATATGTTTACAATCTTTGCAATAGTAATGGACTTCCTAAGGGCAAAGCCAGAACCTGGAAACAAAGTGAGGGAAGGCAGCATCATTAGACTCTATTAATAATGGGCTAACAGTATTAGTTTTGTATATAACACTAGAGGCCCAGTTCATGGATTCATGCACCAGTGGGGTTCCTCGGCCTGGCCTCCAGGATAGGGCCAAAACCAGCTCTCCAACATTCCCCGAGGGGTCCCGGAGTGCGAAAGGGTGCAGGCCAGGCTGAGGGACCCCACCGGTGCATGACTGGGGCCAGGGAAGGATGCAAGTGGTTGGCCAGCTGGGGAGGGACAGGGGGAGGGCTCCAGAGCGTGTCTTGCCCATCTCGCTCAGTCCCAATCAGCCACACCCCAGCAGCAAGCTCACCTACTGGTTGGAGCATCTTCCCCCAGTGGTCAGTGCAGGTCATAGCAACTGGTCAACCTGTCGACTGTCTTCTCCCTGGTGGTCAGTGCATGTCATAGCAAATAGTTGAGCGGCCTTAGCATATCATTAGCACATTAAGCTTTGATTGGTTGAACAGCTGACCAGACGACTGGATACTTCTTATATTAGGCTTTTATTATATAGGATTAGGACATTCAGAGTTTATTAGATTTGGTCTTATCTCTATACAGTGGGGCCTTGACTTACGAGTTGAATTCTTTCAGAGACTGAGCTGGTTAAGGAGCTCGTTAAGGAGCTCGTTAACTCAAATAACTCTGTCAATTCAATGCAAAAAAGAGACAGCTAATAATCTCAAAAAACTCGTTAATCCACACACTTGTAAGTCAAGGCCCCACTGTACTGGCCAGTAGAAATACATTTCAGCAAGAAATCTTTTTATACAAGAAGACTAGCTGAAATTTAGAATTTAGGCAACAGGATTTCAATTCCATAACCATTTAATAAACACTTTTGTGCAAGGTATTGTACTGGGTGCCATGGATGCCACCATGTTTTGACACCAGGTTGGTTACAATATGTATTTAATATTAAATGTGACTGTTAGGAACTGCCATCTTAGAAATGTATTCAATGAATAAATAGATTTCTGTCAGGACTGAGTCTTTTAGTCACGAAATAGATTAGGATCTACCATTGCTATGTTGACACTGAAGCTTGGTACTAATATTCACCTGTCCAGGTTGTTTACTGGATCTTATAGAATCTTTAGGAAAGAGGTCAAGAATCCATTTATCCAGGAAGCTTTCCCTCACCTCCACTTAACTATCGTGCAAGATCCCATAATAGACTTTACTTAGCCTCAATGCAGCTGTAAATACATCTTTTCAAAAGTCTCTGTGGTAGTGTCTAGGCCTCACCTATCACATTGGAAGCATCTGGAGAATGAGGCCTCCGGGTCTTATTTTTACAGCTAAGACATAAGCACTGTTTTTCACAAATGGCAGGAACACACTAGATGTTTGTTGAAAGAACAAGTGGAGAGTGCTCATTTTTAAATCCTGGACTACATTTATATACTTTTACATTATTCATGTTGGATGTTAATTTTCTTTTCTTGTAATCTGATTTCCTTTGGACACATTGTGGAAATACACTCTAAGAAAATTGGTGCCAGCCTCTTAGACTGTCAAGACCAAAGGTTTATACCCTACAGAACCCAGGATGATCTTGGTGACTTTGACCAAATATCTGAAATAGGGTTACAGACCCTATCAGTGGTGGCTCTCCTAAGGCAATACTTGAATTTTTTATTTGGGATAATTTCTTACTGAAAGTTGACATTTGTTTGGTCACTCTACCCCATAGCATAGAATTGTTTGCAGTTTTTATTTATGTTAAGGTTGCAAACTGAGGCTGAATATTCTTTCTCTTTGGTGTAAACTAGTATGATAAACTTTTGGTTATCTTTTTATTTATTATCCACCCATAGTGCTACATCAAGGTGAATCTACAAAATAATCTACAGAACACTCTTAAGTACATGTTCTATGAACAAATCATTTTTCCCTAAAATTCCTACCCTGAAAATGTTTCTTGAGGTTCCATAAGAAGTCTAACACCAGATTCTATATACCTTGTTATAACCTTGAACATGGCTGTAGAAAATAGATCGAACTAAATTCAACTGATTATGTAGTCCTGTTTCATTCCTTAAGTGGCAGTCAATACATGTAATAGTGTCTTCATGAATACTATTTGGCAATGAAATATGCAGTTCAGCTAAGCTCTGAGTATGCCAAATGTTTTGTAAGGTTGGGAAATGAAGTGGAGAGATTTAGGTGATGTTCTTTATATTTCCTGAAGTCAAAGGCACATAGAGTATTTTTAACTTACTGATCCATCGAAGTTAGTTTATTTTACATAAGCACACTTCCTAGCCTAAAATAAGTACCATGGTACATTCTGGAAATTTTCTCTATTGCATCTCAACACTATGGGAAATTGTAACTTCCATGGAAAAGGAGTAGAAACTATGAGTTCTGAAATATTAGAAATGCAATTCCCAACCTATACACCACTTGTTTTTCTGCCTCTGCACCATTCCTTTGATTAACTCTTTCAATCAGTAACATCTCACATTAACACTAAGGAGCTCGTTGAATAGGGGCAGTCCTCCCCCACACTTCACATCCCCAACTTCAGAATAATAAGTAGAGAATTAAAGGATTTTTCAGAAGTGATTAAACTGGTAGGGGTAAAAGAGAAGCCAATAAGGAAGCCTATTACCAGAGGAAAGACGATCAGAAAAAAACAAGCTACAGTAATTCATGGTCAGCATCCTAAAGATCTAATTACTTCTTATTCGTTCTCACTAAGTGTTTTCAGCCTGTGTATTAGGGGTACTTTGAACTATCGGTAAGAGAAAAATCCCATTTCCAACTGGATTAAGGAATAAATAAAATATATTTTACAGAAAAGAGAGCCCATAGTGAAACAGGCTCCTCGTGACCCACAAATGAGTGGTGTGATCAAAAACTTAGGTAGAATCTTTCTGTTTCTCCATCACGTTACCTTCAGCATCAAAGTTGTTCAACCCCTGTTCCTCCTCAGACTTTAAGACGGTTGCCAGTGGCAAGTGGGGCTACGTACTTCCTTATTCTTGTCTAAGCAGGAAGAGAGAGAATATCCTCTCTCACAATCAAGGATGAAGGGTAGTTAGTGCCCATCAAACCCACTGTACCCGCTTAAGTCATAGGAATGTTCTTAATACATCACTAATTGCTGCAAAATTCCATGTGCACATTGGCTTTTTTAGACTAAAGATTCATTCTTGGGGTCAGCTTCCCTTGGTGTGTGTGGCTCTGGGGGAAGCGGGGAAAAGGAAAGGAAGGTACCTGAACAAAACCAGGATTCGATTAGGAGGAAAGAAGGTGAGAAAAGGATGCTGAGTAATCAACTAACTCCACCTACTACAATTTAGTCTCTTAGAGTCAGCATTGCTCTGAGTGAAAATCTAAGTATTCTGTAAGTGAGGGATTCAAATGGGATTCAGTTTAATAATCTATGGCTTTAGTTTAGAGGTAATAGGTAACAAGACCAAAGCTCACCTATTCCATCAAGTGAGGTTACCTGCAAAATGGCTGGAGCGATACTGAGCCATTTGAAGGGCCCCTGTTTCTATCTAGTCTTTTACTCTGTGCACGAAGTGGGTTTCTGGTGTATTTGTTTTGGGAATGGACTGACTAGAAATACATCACTGTCCAAAAAAGAAAACTTTTTTTTTTTCATCCGGGGATTTTAAGCTTAACTAGCTGGAAGGAAAGTATAATTTCATTTGTTCTCATCGTCTCATTTAGGAAATAACCTTCAAAGAGTCCAAGGATACCAGGCCACATGAGCACTTTCCTCGATCCGGGGCTTGGCTTGAGCTCTAACTTTCCTAGCATGTTCTGAAGTGTTTCCTTAAGCACCATTTTTGCCTTTAGCACTCTCCTAACCACTGGAGCTTTAAGAAAGCTTTAAGAAGGGTTTAAAAATAGCACCACAAACAATTTTCTTTTCTCCTTGTTTCTAAAAATACCTCAAGTTCTTCTTTAAGAATACTTTTTTTTTTCTTTTAGGTTTTATTCGAAAGGCAAATAAGCTGAAATGCAGATGCTTATCTAAATCCACGTCAAAACAGTAGGAGAAATAATTATAAAGCAGGATACTGTTGCCACTGTTATCTGGGTAGTTTTGGGCAAAGTGGGGTAGTGGGGTTGCTATTTTTACAAATGCATTTATGTGTATGTGATGTATGCCACACAACAAGCTATCCCTGAGACATCCTGCAATAGAGTCTAAAAGCTTACATTTCTGTCCTAATCTTATTAGTATTCCCTTAGAGCTGACCTTGCCACAGTGTGGGTACATCTTTCTGCAAATGTTTAGCTATGACAAAAATGTCTTTTTTTTCTTTCTTTTTTTTCCCCTACCAATTTAGGGGCAGAATTAAGGAGCCATAGCCATAAAGGCTTCATATTTAGTTAGATGAGTTACATGTGAAGCTTTGAAGGAAAGGGTCATCCCTTTCATCATTGAGTTCTTACACTGCCCTACTTTTGCATGACAATGAGAGTCCCAGGTTGACTGTGCAGGTACAATAACTTCCCAGTTGGACGGATGACCCTGTTGGCCATTTCTCTTCGTGCAGTTTCCTCCTATAAAATGAGGAGAATGGCAGTTTCGACTTCATAAAGGTGTGCTGAGGAGTAACTAAGATGATGCTGAAAGGAACTTGAGCAGAGTGCTGAGCACACAGGCAGCACCCCCAACACGTTAGGTGTTTCTGTTTGCTGCTACTGTTGTTACCATTATTTCTTACAAATTTTAAATCAACTTGAGGGTCTTGGGCATTTTTTTAACAGCTGCAAGCTTTTTCTTTTTTTAAATTTCACTAAGTGAAATGAGGCACAGCATTTTTTTATGTCACGAGTGTAATGTGGCACTGGGGGCATGATGCCCGTAATACTTCTCACTCAAATGTGTTTTGGCTGACACAGTGAATGTGGCAAATGAGACTGAAATTCAGAATTTCCTCAGAGCCTCTCCAGCGATGCTCCCCGGAAAATCTGCAACCCGAGCTGATCCCCTCAGTTGGGCTTACAAAGGTGTTAACTAACTGCAGCCAAAATGAAGTAAAAATGGTAGATGCGAATTCTGTTCATCACTCTGTTGTCACGGCCTGTGGATACTATGCTAAGCTGCTGGCCAGCCTGCCCTCTTCCCGGGGTAGTGACTGGGGAGAAGCAAGAGATCATAACTGTGGCACCCGAAGCAGTCCTGGCGCTCACAGGAGAATACCGTACACCCCCACCCCCACCACCGCCTCCCCCTCCACTGCCAAACACCTCAAATCAAAGGGGAATGAGGTTCCAGTTCACGATGGTGATGCAAGAAGGTCCCAAACCCATCCCTTCCAACGCACCAATCCACAGCTACATATGCAACAACTTCCTCTGAAAAGACCCCTTCAGGCTCAGCAACCCCTCTAAGAGCCCCATGGAAGCGGATAGGAGAGGCTTCCTGCCATAGACCCCATCCCTGTGCAGCGGTCCAGAGCCGGGGGACTCAGAACCCAAAGCTGCGCCCTGAGCAGCACCGTTTGAAAGTTCCATCCCCACGTGGAGCACCAACTACTTTGAAGGCCGGCCTCTGAGAGAGGAGCCCGCAGCACCTGCAGCTCTGAGAACCCACCGGCGCTTCCCAGGAGACCTGGGCTACAGCGAACCCAGAAAGGGCTGGGGGTCGGGTGCGCGCGGTCAGACTCACCGTTTGAGGACCCATGGGGGCGACTGGGTGTGGAGAGGCTCCTCTGCCCGGCTTGGAGCTTCAGCCCGAGGGGCAGGCACTGACTTGACACCCGCGTGGGGTTGTTGGGGTGCTCTCCGCCGACACAAACTGGTGTGAGCATCTCTGAGGCCCCCTCCCTGCCTGGGCGCCCCCTGGCTGCCCCTCACACAGTCCTGCCCGCTCAGGGCGCTGGCATCGCCCCAGGGGAGCTCTTGCAGCCCCAGATCCCAGTTCTCCTGGCTGCCGCCCAGGGGATCCCCTGGACCGCCCGGCTCTGGTGGTGGGGGTTCCGGTCCTGGGTCTCAGGGCCCAGAGAGTTCTGGGCAAGTGGCTCTCCCGGGCACTGCACGCACCATCTTTCTGGAAAGATCCTAGTCTGCTGAGCCTGAGAGATGGGCTGCAGGTTCCGCAGGGGTCTTGGGGCCCAGGACGAGCTCTCTCGGGGAGCACAGGCCCTGCGTGGTGCCCGGCGCCCTCCCGCAGTCACGCGGGATCGCCCAGCCGAGCTCTATAATCGCAGGCAGCCGAGAGTTTGGCCTCTGCATCACCTGCACCTGCTTCTGGGTCACCTGGCATTGGTCCATGGGGATTGTTCTTGGGCTAATTGGAATGAAGGATTGTATACATTTGCATGAGCCTTTTTCATATAAAGCTAACTTTTATGTGTATAGGTATAATTATAGAAGTTTAAAAATTTGCCAAATAAGTTGCTTTGGGTCATACTGATAATAGCTAAATCTATTCAGGACAAAAATGTATTTCTTAGGGATTTATAGAAAAATGTTCATTTCAAACTTCAAGTCCTTTTCATAGTTTTTGCAGAGTCCATATGACCGATATAAGACATTTAAGAATAATAATTACCATTCAGTTAAAAACATCTGGGGGAAGTTGAATGAAAATAAGTTCAATAAGAAAAGGAATGGCATACAATTTTTTACTGTTAAAATGAGCTTGTTCACATGTATTCATATGAGACATTTTGGCTTCTGAATGGCTATTATATTAAGATTGTATGGGGTGGGGGGAGTGTGTCAACATGAGAAACATTCAAACCTGTGAAGAATTTTTGTGAGTTTATTTGAACCAAACTGTCAACAATTGGATTGAGATAATGCTCCAGAGAATGGCAATTTTGCACCTTATTTTATACATTACAATCAAAGGAGAAGGAGAAGGGGGTTACATGAAACTCACTGATGATAACTTAGGGAGGCAGGAGAAAGCAAAGCGGGGATTGGATAAAAAGTAAAATGATAGACACATGCTTCTGTTACACAGGTGGGGATAGGATAGTTAACAGTCAACAATTAACTCAATAACAATGAGGGGATTTGTGGTCTCCGCAGAGTGGTGCCTGTGCTTTGAGGCGTCTGGAAAAAGGAAAACTACTTTGACATTCCAAAGATATGTTATCGTAGCTGCAAAAAGACAGCAGACAGGCTCAGTTAGGATAAAGACTGACCTTTGTCGGGGAAGATGCCGGCCTAGGACATGACTACCCACCATAAACTGCTTTTAGTTTAAAAGTTTTAATTAATTTTATTTCTGGTCTTTGCAAGGCCGCCACGCAGGCCTTCCCTGAGCTAGTCAGGTTAGCATGTGGCCCTTTTTCATCCACAATTTTAAAGTGATTGATAATTTGTTTTAATGTTAATATTTATATTTACTATTGGCCGGAAATTACATTTTCAACAACTTAAATTTTGAGCAAAATATTTTAGCGTTAACTTGATGTGGAAGAAATGCATAGATTTTTCAGTATTATTTTAATTGATGTGCAAACAAAAAGTTTGAGGTCCACTGCAGTAGACCATGGAAGACTAACGTGCACATACTCTACCACTCGTGTTGGTACAAGTTTATCCGAAACGCTTTCGCTCTGAGGCTGTGGTTCATCCCTACGTTCATCAGTTGGGGCACTTCTGTAGCCAGCATTAGATTTCCCAGAAATCCGGTCCCAGTAACTCCGAGCCAAGCCTAGACTAATTCCTTTGCACAGTCATCCCCCTAACATGAGTGGAGAAAGCATCAGACCTACAGGTCCCTCCTGGCAGGCTTCCAATGTTAAGGCCTCTTGAAAACAATATATTGATCAAAACTAAGACACATAAACACACAGTTAGATGAGGCTAATTATTTCTCTAACTCTATAATGACATTATTTTACTAATGGTACACTCAATTTACACTACTAACCACAATACTTAACATCCTAGTTTTCAATTTAAAAATTCAGATGTAAGTGGTTTCACGTGTTCTTCCTACAAACAACCAATGGCTACATGTAGTACAGTGATGGCGAACCATTTGAGCTCGGCGTGTCAGCATTTTAAAAAACCCTAATTTAACTCTGGTGCCGTGTCACATACAGAAATTTTTTTATAGTTGTAACCATAGTAAAACAAAGACTTATATTTTTGATATTTATTTTATATATTGAAATGCCATCTAACAAAGAAAAATCAACCAAAAAAATGAGTTCACATGTCACCTCTGACACACGTGTCATAGGTTCGCCATCAATGATGTAGTATATTAGTATTTGAGGGACTGTATCAAATACTGCTCATGCACCATGTCAGATCTCCTTGGCTTCACCTGTCTCCCATTCCAGCCGCTGCTATGACGACCAGCTCTCCACCGGTTCAGACCGGCTTCTTGCAGGTGCAACCTGACGGTCAGTCCTGTGCCATGCACACCTTGTCTTCTGCTCTGGCACTTTTCTGTTGATGCCACAGAGTGAGACACCACAGGAACCTGTTTCATGCTAAACCACATACAAGCCAGAGGTGCAGGCTATTTGTCCCGGGAAGTGAACCTCTGACAAATGGGGGTGGGAACCCATGGATAAATGGTTCTTCCTTTCTTCCCCAGGAGACATAGTCCTGAAATGCATGTCATAGGGATTCTAGGGCCATGAAGTTGGGGCTAACTGGATAACATTTTCTTGATTCAGTTCTCTTTCTCGCTGGCTTTGTTGCCTAAAATACTGCTCTCTGGAAAAACACTCCGGAATAAAGTAGTTGCATAGGATTTAAAAAGTTGAGGCAAATTAGTGACAATTCTAGAAATCAAGGCTGCCAGCTGATTAAAGCTGTTTTTCTAGCCCAACTCTGTGCCTCTAAACATCTCCCATTGCTATTCCCTACTCCTGTTCTTCTGATATTCATTCATTCATACACTCATTCATTCTTATTTATTTTCAACAATTATTGATTGCTTGCCTACTATGTGCTAATTACAGCAGATACAATGATGAATAGAATTCCTGTTCCCTTCAATGAGCATTTTATATCTCCAAGCAAATTCTCAAAAAGAACTGGGGGGGGGACACTTTGGATGCATTTTCTTCAACTCTGAAAACACAGATGCAAGCTGCTTTGCAGGCTGGGTAATGAATGACGGGAAAGAACATTAGAACCCAAACGATGAAAGTACATAATGAAGGCTGTAACATGCCCCCTGGAAAATCTCCCAAAAGTATATGCCACAGACATTCAGAGGTGGGGCGGTGTGCATTTCACTGCAAGGATGAAAGAGTTAAAATTACAGCTATGTCTCAGGACCTCACACAAGCGAACTAGCGGCTTGTGTCTCCATCCTGCTAGGAGCTCAGCCGGAAAACAGAGGCTGCTCAGCTTTTGTGTGAAGGGCTGTGGAGAGGAGGTGGTGGGATGGTGGGTAAAGGAAAACAGCAGACTGTCAAGTGAAAGAAGCCCGGCCTGGGCAGTAAACTGCTCCTTAAAGAGGTTTACGTGGAACGTGATTGTATGTCTTTTTAACTGCCTCTAAAAGTCCTTTTTTAAAGCCTTTACGGAAGTCGTTTCCTCTTTTCCTGATGCCCTGTCAGTTAGCAGGTGCCTCTGGGAAAGGGGGCGCTTTCTCCAAAGCTCTTAAATAATGTTGGTTAAAAATTACCTGTAACGCTATCTGCTGAGTAGCGCCTTGCCCCCTCCCGCTTGTCCTCCCCAGCGCGATTCTTTTTCCCCGGCCATAACTGATCTGCCAATTACTTCCTTCAGAAACCTCCCTTGTTCCCTGACACCTGTGCTGACATAACATCTCCTGCTGGCAAGCGACTGCCAGTTCTCATTGGAGAATGTTTGCTAAACGTTTCAGCACCAGCTCAGAAGAAGAGTTCCTTGCCCTGCCCACTGGCACTATAGAAATTGCCATTGTTCCATATACTGTGAGTCCAAGCCCTCCTCTGTAACTCTCTGCCTTCTGTGACTTGCTGGGTTCTGGCCCAGCAGGATTGGAGACAATCTATTTTCAAAGGACCATGGTTTATCTGACGGTGTCTTGAGGACTAGAAAGGTACACAGAAGGACACACACAGAAGGACGCAAGCGGCGCGCGCACACACACACACACACACACACACACACACACACAGCTAGACAGCAGGCAGGGGAAAAGCCAAATGCACTGGGCAATGCTGTTGATTTCGGAAAGAGGTCACGGGGACATGTTAGACAACTAAACCATTCTTGTTTTGAACTTTTTTCAGGATTAAAGTCTCAGGCCATTTTCATACATCCTACAGAGAACAAAATATCATCCACATATTTTTAAAAGGCATTAAGTTTAGCTCTGACACCCAAGAGTAATGGTCCGCGACCTGAGCCCTGACCTCCAACTAGGGATTTCGGATGAGGTTAATGGTTGCAGCACCATCAGATCTGTGTCACATATTGAATGTAGGCCAAAGGATGACTGCTCCCTGCAGAACACAGAAATAACCTTTCTAAGGCACCATTTCATGTTAGCATAGGCCCTTCTGCACAGGATCAGAAAGAAATTGTGTTGTATCTAAAAGAAATCACATTTTAAAGCCAAGGTAAACAATGGAATTCGTTTCTGTAAGCGTTTATTTATTGATTGCAGATAAATATTGACCTGAAATTAATGAAAAATGTCCTAGTAAAGTTTTGGTCGCTCAGATGAACTGCCAATTTTGTGTGGCATTGTTTGTTTGTTTGTCTGTTTGTTTTAAAAAGAACTGATTACTTTGAATCATTTTATACTATCACTCTCCTCTCACTACTTTTCAAAATGCCTAGCTTCAAAAAGTTTGAAATTTTGATGTAAAAAGCATTACAATTCATGTTAACTCATTCATGAAATCCAATAGAAATGGATCAAGTCACACACATGAATGATTAAGTTTAATTGTTTTTTATCTAGTTTCTACAATTGAAATTATAGTCCTGCTGCTGAGGACATGTCTCACCCAATTTTGGATAAATTGGCAAAAATGAGAACTGGAAATTCTTTTCTGCTGTAATTCTCTCTGAATATTCTCTTAAATGATGTCTATCATTAACTTTAATAGATTTTAACTATAATTGGAAGGAAAGTACTTTAGTAAGTACCAATCAACTAGTTAGTGATGCTTTATATGATAGTTTACTTTTTATTGAAAATATTTAATGACTTTTTAAATCCTTTAAATACAGCATCACATAGAATTAGATACTACATTTATTGAGCTATAATAAACTGCTGTGCATGTGAATAATATTCAACCCATGCTTCAATATACTATAGCTCCTATATTGGATCCCTGAAATAATTTACAACATTTGATTTTGTTAGTAAAAACATGCCTTTAGAAATGCAGTGAAAATGATGTTTAGGGGAAACCATTAACATTTAGGTAATATAAAATATATAACTAAACAGCCTGGGGCCAATTCCATTCTATCATGTAAAATAATGCTAATTGGAGCAAATCAATGCTTTGAAGATGCAGCCCATAGGATATAACACTACTAAAGTTCGGTTAATTGCAAATTCTGTGTATAGTGTGCAGAAGACTCATTACTCATTCCACAACAGTGATTTTTTTTTAGTTTGGTTAATTAATTTATTTATATTTTATTTGTTTTTATTCTGATTGGTGTTTCTAGTTTCTTGGGATATAGTCCTAGAAGTGGGATTACCGGGTCAAATGGGAATTCCATTTTTAACTTTTTGAGGAAACTCCATACTATTTTCCACAGTGCCTGCACCAGTCTGCATTCACCCCAGCAGTGCATGAGGGTTCCTTTTTCTCCACATCCTCGCCTGTCTATTTATTAGGTCCTTTGCCCATTTTTAATTGAATTGTTTACATTCCTTTTGTTAAGTTGTTATGAGTTCCCTGTAAATGTTGGAGACTAAACCCTTATCTGAAATAGTATCAGCAAATATGTTCTCCCATGCAGTGGTCTTTCTTTTCTTTTCTTTTCTTTTTTTGATGATCATTTCTTTTGCCGTGCAGAAGCTTTTAATTTTGATGTAGTCCCATTTGTTTATTTTCTCCTTAGTTTCCATTGCCCTAGGAGTTGTATCAGTAAAGATATTGCTATGATATATGTCTGATATTTTGCTGCCTATGGAGTCTTCTAAGATTTTTATGGTTTCCTGTCTTACATTTAAGTCCTTTAACCATTTCTAGATTGTTTTGTGTATGTTATAATTGGTGATCTAGTTTTCATTTTTTTTTTGCATGTATCTGACCAAATTTCCCAGCACCATTTATTGAAGAGACTGTCTTGACTCCATTGTATGCTCTTGCCTCCTTTGTCAAATATTAATTGAGCATAATGGCTTGGGTCTATTTCTGGAGTCTCTGTTCTGTTCCATTGGTCTATAAGTCTGTTCTTGTGCCAGTCCCAGGCAGTTTTGAGAACCGTGGCTTTGTAATATAGCTTAATATCTGGTATTGTGATCCCTCCAACTTTGTTCTTCTTTCTCAGGATTGCTGTGCTCTTCAAGGTAGGTTTTTTTTTATTGCAGATGAATTTTTATTCCAGAGTTTATTCTATGTTTTTGAAATATGCCATTGGTATTTTAATGGGGATTGCATTGAATCTATAAATTGCTTTGGGTAGTATGGACATTTTAATGATGTTGATTATACCAATCCATGAACATGGTATGTTCTTCCATTTGTTTATGTCTTCCTCTATCTCTTTTTTCAATGTCCTGTAGTTTTCCAAGTACAGGCCTTTTACCTCCTTAGTTAAGTTTATTCCTAGGTATCTTAATTTTTTTGGTGCAATGGTAAATGGGATTTTTTTTTTAATGAACTCACAGAAAGTTTCTCTTTCTGTGAGTTCATTATTGGTGTATAAAAACACCATAGATTTCTGGGTGTTAATTTTGTATCCTGCTACATTGCTGAATTCATTTATTAAGTCTAGTAGTTTTTTGATGGAGTCTTTGGGGTTTTCTATGTATAGTATCATGTCATCTGTGAATAGTGACAGTTTTACTTCTTCTTTCCCAATTTGGATGTCTTTTATTTCTTCTTGTTGTCTGATCACTATGGCTAGCACTTCCAGTACTATATCATACAGGAGTGGTGAAAGTGGGCATGCCTGTCCTGTTCCTGTTCTTAGGGGAAGTGGATTTAGTTTTTGCCCATTGAGTATGATGTTGGCTGTAGGTTTGTTTCACAACAGTGGTTTTAATGTTCCCATGTTTAAACTAAAGAGAACTGCCACCTATCGGCAGATTCAGCGTAGCGATTAAGCTTAGGAGGCAGAGCCTTCCCTGGATTCTCACCAGTCATGTGCACTTGAGTAAATCACTCAACCACAGTCACTTTCCCTCAGTGTCCTACGTCTGTAAATTACCAGGAGGATTAAATGAGATATAGAGCCATCACACAATTCTTGGCTCATACTAGGTGTTCAATAAATCTTGGCCATTTTAATTAGTAATGTTTTATTATTAATAATTTTTTATTAATGACTAGAGGCCCGGTGCACAAAAATTTGTGCACTCAGGGGAAAGGAGGGGGTCCCTCAGCCCGGCCTGTGCCCTCTCGCAGTCTGGGACCCCTCGGGAGATAACGCCCTGCTGGCTTAGGCCTGCTCCCAGGTGGCAGAGGGCAGGTCCAATCCCTAGGTGCAGCCCCTGGTCGGGCTCAGAGCAGGGCCAATTGAGGAGTTGGGGCGCCACCCCCTGTCATGAACAGAGCAGGGCGGATCAGGAAATTGCAATGCCACCCCCAGTCATGCTCAGGGTAGGGCCAATTGGGGGGTTGGGGCACCGACCCCTGTCACACTCAAGGCAGGGTCGATCGGGAGGTTGCGGCACCAC
>NW_006289813.1:13221215-13225603 GCF_000327345.1 Myotis davidii | reverse complement strand
AACAATGTTGTGGTTCTGCTGGCTGAAGCCAGGCTGTCTGAAAGCAGGTTTCTGGGGATGGTTTAGCTTCTATACTTGCAACATTATTTCGTAGACTGCAGCTCAGAGGCCGGCAGTGGCAGGCAGGGGACCTTGGCTTCCTCCATCACTGGAGCAAGCAAGCCTCCTGTTCACTTCAGCTGCCTGGTTGGCAGCCGCCATCTTGGCTGGCAGTTAATTTGCATATCTCCCCAAAGAGCCAATGGGAAGGGTAATGGATATATGGCTAATTACCATGTTTCTCTTTTATTAGATAGGATTATTGCTTGCAAGCAAAATTGTGATTCCTGAATCCTCCCAGTCCTTCCCCCCCAAAACACACACACACACACACACACACACACAGAAACCAGCCAGCTCCTTTCATAAAGTCAAACTTGGATCATCCAATTTAACAATAGAAAAAGAAGCTCCACGTGGGAACCAGGAAACAGATGACCTAAAACCTGTTTTTCCTCACAATGACTGTACAGTAAAACATAGTTACAAAGCAAGAGGAAGGCTTTTTGACTTTTTTCAAAATCTGGGCTCTCCTACACCAGAAAATAAAGGGGTTTCCCATGTTTACAAGTTCTATCAGATATTCTACTCTCTTATTTAAATCATTCATTTATGCCAGCATTCTATACATTTTATACATTTTTAGAAGTTACATCTGGCATGCTTTTCAAAACCTTGGGGTTTTTCAAAAAAATAAATGAGCCCATTCCTGGGCTTCAGAAGTTTATTTGCAATCTTACGTTAATTTTGTTGATTCGGGTGCACAAAACCAGTCCAGTTATCTTTTGCAGGGGGGGCGGGGGGCGGGGGGGAAATATGTTGTTGCTCTAATACAGAAGTTGACAATCTATGGCTCAGGCCAAATCCAGTCACTGCCTGTTTTGTTAATGACCTGCAAGCTAAGAATGGTTTTCTCATTTCATTTTTAAATGGTGGGGTAAAAGTCAGGAAAATAGTGGTATTTTATGACAATTATATAAAATTCAAATTTAGTGCCCATAAATATAATTTTATTGGAACAAGTCAATTGTGTATTATCTATGGCTGCTTTCACAGTGTAATAACAGAGTTGAATAGTTGCAGCAGAGACCATGTATGGCCTGCGAAGCCTAAAATCTTTACTATCTGGCTCTTCAGAGTAAAAGTCTGCCAACTCCTGCTCTAATATAGCAAGTCCTGCTACAAAAAATTTCAAAACAAAATTGTACAAGCACGTCCAACTTAGCAACAGGCTTGATACCAAAACTCCATTTGGAAGTCAGTTGCCCATGTATACCAAATATAATAAGTGACAGTGTGATTCCTAGGCTAACCCACAAATGCTGATTAACTTTTCATTTATTTTTAACTATAGTACTATGAGCCTGAGTTATGACATGTGGAAATAGATGGCCATAACTGCAGAGAAGAGGAGGAAAAGATTTCCATTACCTTTTCCTGATTAAAGGCTGTAGCTAGAAACCTATAGACCTTCTGCTGGGTGCTCCCATGCTCTCTGAGTCCAGACAGTCCTTCTATTAGGCATTTTTATATTCCTCACACTACTCAGCCAAGGGCACTTACAAGTGCACATTATATACTACTTGTTAAATGAGATTAGAACCATTTATTCTATGTTGTGTATGTTAAATTGTCAATATGGCCTAATTTTCCCATATAGTCCCTATCTCTTATTATTCGGCAATTTTCATAAATTTGTATCCTTTATTTTTTAAAAAGGAAAGGTCATTTCAACTTTAAAATCTACACCAACTTTTTAACTTTAATTGCAAACCACAGTAAGACATACATTTTACATTGCAACCAAATAGACACATTCACATACATTTATAATGAAGAGGAGTTTACCCCCCCAAAATAATAATCTTTCTACATGCAAAGCTATCCATCTACTATATTGTATTCCAGTAAATTATTTTTAAATTCTTGTCAGACTTACTAAATTAGTTTCATGACCAACCAATTGTCACAATTCAGTTTGAAAATCTGGATCTACAATATTTCAAAATAAATAGCTGGATACTCACAAGTGAATTGAGGGAATCAGTTCTTTCAGGACTATTGACTTTTTTCAAAATCTGGGTTCTCCTACACCAGAAGAGTAAAGGGGTCTCCCATGTTTACAAGTTCTATCAGATATTCTACACTATTATTTAAATCATTCATTTACGCCAGCATTGGGATGTTAAGTGCCTGGCCCAGACACCATGCCAGTTACTGGGATGTTATGATCAACAAGACACTCTCCTTAACCCCAAAAGGCTGTATGTTTAGGTGGGAAGGTAACAAGTAAAGAGTGGGGGATGTGGAGGTTGAACGCTCCTCGGGTTGGCCAGGGTTTACACAAACTGTAGTATGGAGTTCCCTGCAGCAAGTAAAACATACCTGACTCCCAGGCCCAGCCTTACCTCTATTTGACTAATATTTGGATTGAAGACCTGGCTTCCTTTTCTGCTACTTAGATAGATCTAATCCCTCCCAAAAAATTTTAAACCAGTTTTTGAGAGTACAAAGAACTTTAAGATATGTTTAGCTTAAATAGAGTTATAAGTTGAGTGTAAGTATAGGTGATACTGAAATTAGGCATTTAGAAGTTCGTTTGCTTATGTAGAGAAGGCATTTGTTTTTTCCACTGTCATTAAAGTTTTAAAGTTTATTTTAATTCATTTTCATAACAAAATTATTCAATAATATTATTATAATACATTTGAAATTGCAGAGCATTTATAATCCTGAAAATACTAACTTGAAATATACTTGCAATACCTTTTTGTAACCTTCCCTATTTTAAGCTTAATTATAATATATTATCCTATGATGAAATTAAACATTTTATAAGCAAGCAGGTACCTTCACACAACAAAAGAACACAATACCCAATTGTTGTATTTAAAATTGTAGCTGAAAGAAAACTGTACCTGAAAGAGGTTTATCTCACGTCTTAAAGATTTATAGTTAATTAAAGTAAAACATAGGTAGGTAATTCCAAACGCACTGCAATTTCATCCATTTAACAAAGAACCTATTTTACTGGTGTATATGAGAAAGCACAGGGTTTTCTGGTTTTAAAGAAATTACACCCACTTCCATTTACTTTGATAGAAAATTCCTACATAAGTGCCTCCCACTCTTCCCCATCTTACTCCAGGTTTGGGGGAGCAGTAGACCCCTGGGTGTGAGCCCCACATTCAGCACACTGGTGCCCAGTCATTTCTGCTTCCCCAGTGTACCCCAAATCCTTCTGCTTTCTTCTTTCCATTTGCAGAACCCTGCAAACAAACCACCATTTCCTTTTGTCCAAACTACCACAGAAACTGCCTAACTTGTCTCCTTAATTTCTCTCTCCTGCTTCTATGAATTCCAGCCTCAACACAGTTATCTGTAAAATTTAAATCAGAAGGTGTTTTTCATGTTGCTTCAAAAGCTTCATTGGCTCCCTCTGCTCTTACTGTCCTCGTTTTCTACCACCCCTTTCCTGATAGACTGTGCTTCAGTCACATTTAACTTTTTTTCGTTTCCCAAATGTGATATTTAATTTTATGTGTCAACTTGGCTGGGACACAATGCCTACATAGTTAGGCAAATGTTACTCTAGGTGTTTCTATGGAGGCAATTTTTGTGTGAAATTAACTTACAAATTGGTGGACTTCAAGTAAAACAAATTACTTCATAATGTGGGTGGGCCGTATCCGATCAGTTGAAGACCCTAAGAGAACAAAGACTAGCACTCCCTCCTCCTCCTCTAGCCCCAAGCAAGAAGGAATTCAGCGAGCACATGGTGTTTTAACTTGAACTAAAACCCTTTCCTAAGTCTCCAGCCTACAAGTCTATCCCATCACATTTTGGACTCACCAAGCTTCCACAATTGCATAAGCCAATTCCTTTATATAGATACTAGAGGCCCGGTGCACAAAAATCATACATTCGGAGGGTCCATCATCCCGATCTGCACCCTCTCACAGTCGGGGAGCCCTGGGGGGATGTCCAACTGACTGCAGGGAGCCAGCCTAAGCTGTCAGTCGGACATCCTTAGTGCTACAGCGGAGGCAGGAGAGGCTCCCGCCACCACTGCTGCACTCTCCAGCCGTCAGCCCAGCTTCTGGCTGAGAGGTGCTCTCCCTGTGGGAGCACACTGACCACCAGGGGGGAAGCTCCTGCGTTGAGTGTCTTCCCCCTGGTGGTCAGTTCACATCATAGCAACTGATCATTCCCCTGTTTGGTCAATTTGCATATTAGCCTTTTATTATATAGGATAGATAGATAAGTAGGTAGATAGAAGATAGATGATAGATAGATAGATGATAGATAGATAGATAGATAGATAGATAGATAGATAGATATCGATATAG
>NW_006289813.1:13203424-13221173 GCF_000327345.1 Myotis davidii | reverse complement strand
TGGATCTTGTTTCCTGGCAGGGCCCCAGCTCCTAGAACAATGCCTCAGGACACAGTAGGCATTCAGTAAGTATTGAGTAAATTAATGAACAAATTAATAAAGGAAGTATTTTTGTTAAAGTTCAAATTGCTTCCTAAGCACTATTTATCAAGATTCAGAATATAATTGTTAGGTCTGATCAAATAATTGAATTAATACCCCTCCCCTGAGAATTGACCTTTAGGCCACTTCACAACAGACATTTCCTTTCGCTTAGACCACATTCCACTTGCTAAGACCATTATCTCTCCTCTCTGGACTTCCCCAGAATCCGACCTGCCCCAAGAATTCTTCACCCAGAATAAAGCCTGCCTAGAGTCCTTTAAAATCTCTGCCTCCCCATCCCTGGGTGCTGAAGCCATTTTGGGGCTCAGCCCATCTGGGATCCAGATGACCTAATGAATGTATAATCCCTTACACTTTGGCCTGGTACATTCCCACTTCAGCAACTCTAACAATAATGAAATAGGCAGCCGGTCAAACATCTCATTAAAAAGTTGCAGTTCCCCGGTTAGTTTCTACACACAAATTGTAGTACATAAGTCTTAAGTATGAAAACTATATACATGCTAAAAAATGTCCTAAATCCATCCCTCTTTTATCCCATAGTTTTGTATAGTAAAGCTGATTAAGTCAGAGCAGGAATATTATTCCTATACTAGAGGCCCCATGCACGAATTTGTGCACCAGTGGGGTCCCTCAGCCTGGCCTACAGAATTGGGCTGAAACCTGCTCTCTGACATCCCCTGAGGGGTCCTGGATTGCGAGAGGGCACAGGCTAGGCCAAGGGACCCCACCAGTGCATGATTGGAGCTGGGGAGGGACTTAGGAGTTTGGCCTGCTAGGGAGGGACAGCGGAAGAGCTCCAGGGTATCAGTTGGACCCCAGCAGCAAGCTCACCTACCAGTCAGAGCATCTTTCCCCTGGTGGTCAGTGCACATCATAGCAAGCAATTGAGTGGCCTTAGCATATCATTAGCATATTACACTTTGATTGGTTGAACAGCTGACCAGATGACCAGACACTTAGCATATTAAGCTTTCATTATATAGGATTGTAAGCTTCCATGATCACAATTAAAAGCAATTCTTTATATTTTCTATGGCAAATCATCCCTATCAAAGAGCACCAAAAGGTCTTATCATGGTGTGGACCTACCATTAAGATTCTACTCACTAGTTTCTTTTTTCTTTTTCTTTTTTTTTTCTTAATTAATGAGATAATATTGTACGTATTGCCAAAATCAATGCAGAAACTGATATTTTTAATGTGAGAACTCAGGAAGCAGGACCAACTCCAACAGATATGCTAAATGCATTTAAAAGTGTTTGGAATATTTTAACTTCATAAATACATTCCATCACAATCCGTGGATCTGATGTTATCTCATAATGTTAATGTAGTTGATTAAAGCAAGGGTGATCAAATTCTCCATTCATTTATTCTCTCACCTGTTCCATCATTTCATTATGAAGCATTGCTAAGCACCAGGTACTAAGCTAGATGATGAGTATACATTGGTGAATAAAGGAGACATAGCCTCTACCCTTGAGAAAATTACAATAAAAGAAGGAAAATGAGGTAGGCAAATAAATAATTTAATAAACAAGTATGTCATTTAAAAACTATACTATGTGCTACCAAGGAGATAGACTTGATGGAATGATAAAGAATAACTGTGGGAGCATGCACTCTGATAAGGAAGTCATGGCAGTGAAGCAGTGATAATTTATCTCGCAACTGAAGGATGAAAAGGAAGAAGACTAAAGAAAAATTGGGGGTGTGAGATGAAGGTGGATAGAGAGTACCAGGAAGGGGGCAGCATGAGTAAGGACTGAGGGAGGAACATGCTTGATCCAGTTTAAGAACTGAAGGGATCTTTTTTTATGGGTATTATCCTTAAAATCTTCTGGATGTTTTCTTTCCTTTTTGGATTTTTCCTAGGCTTTGGCTAAGATCTTTTGCTGTCTTGCCCGAATTCTCACCCTGTTCTGAACACGGGTATGCGAGGGGAAGACATTTCAATGGAAACCATGTAGTTTGACATGCAAATTGAATCTCTCGAACAGGATTTGATTTAATAGATGTCCTGGTTGTTCATTATGCAAGCACAGCCTGGCTGCACATTGACGAAGTCCTTTGTCAACTGTAGCAACTCAGTTTGTCCATAGTCACTCTTCACGCACTAGTCCAGCACTCCAGCTCACTGCCAGAACCCTTTAGAAAGTAAACACTTCTGATTGGGTGGATTGAATCAATAGTTTTTCTCCTTACATACCAATAGAGTTGACTATGTGAGCCAAAATCAGAAACCTATTATTGATCTTGCATTCAGTCCACATATATGTAGGTCATCCAAAACCAACTTTAATTCTACTCTGAAAGAATTAATGCATAACATCAAGTCATAGAATCTTCAAATTATGTGGGAACAGTCCTCCAGATTTTTAGAAAATTAATCTCATTGACAAAGACTTTAACTTTTTAAATATATTTTTATTGGCCTACCAGTGGTCAGCAAACTGCGGCTCACGAGCCACATGAGGCTCTTTGGCCCCTTGAGTGTGGCTCTTCCTAAGCCTTAGGAGTACCCTAATTAAGTTAATAACAATGTACCTACCTATATAGTTTAAGTTTAAAAAATTTGGCTCTCAAGAGAAATTTCAATCGTTGTACTATTGATATTTGGCTCTGTTGACTAATGAGTTTGCCGACCACTGGCCTATATGAAACATCTTATGAATCACACCTGACAGATGGCCATCACCAAAAATCTATGACTCATGGAAGGAATTGGAAGGAACCAGAAAATCCAACTTAGTGTAATGATAGAACTTGATGCTGTGTGTCATCTTGCAGTTGATCTCTTTTATTCCACATTTGTTCATCTGTAAAGTAGAATAAATGTCATTCCTCTAATGAAAAGTGTGAATTAACAGATTTCAATAGGATTGTTGTTTGTTTGAGATATTGGGGGAGGACTGTTAAGTAAAGGCCCAGTGATGTGGCAGGAAAATCATCGGTTGTAGACTATTATACAACAAATGATTAAATTTCCAACTTGACCATTACTAGTTATGAGTCCTTGAGACAGATAGTTCTCAAGTTCTTTAAACTTCAGTCCTTTCAGGTATAAAAATAGGGATCAGAAGTGCTGTATTTGTTGTGTGGATTACATATGCAAAACCACTGGGGATGCTCACTCGCAAATAGTAAGCTTTCAGAATGTTAGTTTGCCTTTCTTTTTTACCCATTAACATTTTCCATAAGACTATGAAATGCTTTTCCCATTGCATTTTTAAGAATAGGTAAGACTTCCCAAACCAGATTTTCTATAAAATTCCTTACAAGAGAAATAAATTGTAAAATATCCCAAATAACATTTTGCATAGGAATATTTACTACTTCTAGGGATGTTTTAATATTTGAAATATATAGCTTTTAACATAAGATATATAATGACCAAACTCTGACATCAAATGAACATTCTTTAAAACCAATTTTTCCTTACTCTGAGGATATAATCCTGCCATCTTGTAAAAATGATTCATATAGATATAAAAGTTAGCCCTGCACATAAATCAGAGCAAATTAGATATAAAAATGCTAAGTCCTTTATTTGTTATACATATTAAACTTTGTGCTTTTTATTTTGCCCGAGATAATGCTACAAAAAGTTTTTTAATTTAATAAATTCCAAAAGAGTACATTAAATTGGGCTTAAGATGAAAGTGTTTTCTTTCAATGACTCAGATATCAGTACAATAAGAATCATCTCTTGGGTGCCAAGTTCAATGCTAATCCTTTAGTATACTTTATTTCACTTAATCCGCTCAGTACTTTTGAGATATAAACATATAAATATTTAGATTCATTGTACAGTTGAGAAAATTAAAAGATTCAAAGAAGTTAAGAAATTTATTTAAGGTGGCAGAATTAGCTCATGATAGGTTTATAACCTAAATCAAAGTCCAGCTAATTCCACATATCCTCTATTCATTAATTGCACATAGCAAAAATAAAATTAAGTCAATCTAATATATATGTAGGTTATCTTCTGTTTTTAGTATTTTATGCATTATCCTGATTAATGTCATGATCATTAGATATTTGAGAGACTATATTATCTTTCAAAGTCCTTATTTTTTTAGATGATGAAGTCTTTTTTCTTCTACAACACCTTCATATCTCTCTCTCTTTCTCTCTCTCTCTCACACACACACACACACACACACACACACACCTATTTTTTAGTAATCTCTTCACTCTTTCAATCTATGAAGTGTCTTTCAGTACCTGAAAAGAATATCCCCTGTTTTCTTTCCCAGTTGACTTTTCTGCAAGCTCACTGATACCACCTTTGTCTTTTGAGTAGTGGAGATTTGTTTAAAAGCCCTTTGAAAATGAAGCAGATTTTAGTATGCATTGTCACAGCGGGGGATAAAAATGGCTCTGAAGATTTCCTTGATTTAGTTTTATCTCCCTTTCTTGAACTGCTTTGCTCCAACTTAGTATTTGTTTCTCCTTAAAGAATTTGTTGTCCCCAAATTAATTATTTCACTGCTAATAAAATTAGGATTTTAGAAAAACAGGAGCCTTGTAACATTATCCCTCCTTTCCCGGAATCATAATGGTGCTTCCTAATGTGGAACTTAGGAGTTGTATAAATCCAGTATTTTATTTAAATAGTTTAATGAGATTCTCATTTTTTTCTTTTTTGTAATTTTTTGTAAAATGTGCAGCTCTCAGTATTTAATTCTTTAAAAAAACTAATTTGCATGTTATAGAATGATTTATCTTTTGTTAACTTCCATTAATAATGCATTTCAATTTTGGTGGTATATGTTGCACTGGAGCATCTCTGGATGAAATGCATATTTAACTATGTGCAATATGATTACTAATGAATGAATGAGTCAAAAAATAAAACGATGGATATTTAGATGAGTCTTTCATTTAGAAGGCTGAAGTTTGAAATGCAATAAAGGGGATAAAAAGTTTTCCAAAATACTTATTTTTAAAGCCATACTCTATTGAGAAATAGAGCAGTGCTGTGTAGAGAAGATCTATTGATGATGATGATTATGATGATGATGGTGGTGGTGACAGCAGTATTAGTAGCAATGATAAATAATAATGAAAGACGATTACCGACTTGTACTAATTGCTCCTGTGGGCCCAAATCATGACATTATCTCACTCATTTAATCCTCACAAGGACCTGTTAGACATGTGTGATTATTATCCCCATTTCATAAATGAGAGAACTTAAATGTTGCAAGGTTAAGTAAATTATTTAAAGTCCCATGGATAGCTAGAGGTAGAATGAAACACCAACAAGTTTCCAGAGACAAGCTTTTAACTCACTAGTGCTTTTAGTTTTTACTAATATAACAATTAATCTCACAATTTTTATGTGTCAGTCTAGTTCTCTGTATTGTTTAGCTCATAATTTTAAGGCAGTGGTTCTCAACTGGGGTGATTTTGCTCCCAGGGAATATTTGGCAATGTCTGGAGGCATTTGGGGCTGTTACAGTTGGGAGATACTATAGCATCTAATGCAGTGGTTCTCAACCTTCCTAATGCGACCCTTTAATACAGTTCCTCATGACCCCCAATTTCACTGTTACAAATTGAACATAATTAAAGCATAGTGATTAATCACAAAAACAACATGTAATTATATATGTGTTTTCCAATGGTCTTAGGCGACCCCTGTGAAAGGGTCATTCGCCCCCCAAAGGGGTCGCGACCCACAGGTTGAGAACCGCTGCTAATGGGTTGAAGCCAGGGATACAGCTGAACATCCTACCATTCACAGGACAGCCTCCATGACAAGCATGTCAAACTCGTGGCCCACAATGAATATTTTTGCCACCCAGCCAATATAACGGTGTGTATGAAACGTTTAAATAAATATTTCATAACTCAATTTTTACCATATCCTGTTATACATAATTTTTAATAACAAGAGAAAAAAATAATTTTTACTAAAATGTCGTATTATTTTATGTTAACGATGACTCACGTATTTCAGCCCCTTGTATTCCGCATGTCTCTATCGAAATAAACCCACGTTTCTATGAAAAGGGAAGCTGTTGTGTTTTGGGGGCCACAGCCACTCACAGCTTGTTTACCTGGCCCGTGTTAGCCTTTGAGTTTGACATGCTTGCTCCACAATAAAGAACTGTCTGGCCCAGAAGTCAATAGTGTTGAGGCTGTGAGATACTATTTTAAGGAACTATCTGTCCAGTGAATGATTTTCTGGTAATCATGTCTTTATATGGTTTGATTTCTGCTCCAACTGCTCTGTTTTAATGCATAAATGACTTTGGGCCGTGTGTTTATAGAAGAGACAGCATAAAATAAACACAGAGGCTTACATCATCCCTTAGAGTCGTGGGAGATGTAAGTGCTGTATCCTTTGGGCTTGATGATATTATTACTACTAGAAACACAACGTGAGAGCCCATACTAGACATTCACTATACCAATGATGCTACATGTTCAGATGTTTGTGACAATACTGATTTTTATTCATATTGTGCGTAAGGAATCTGAATAGTACAGATGTTAACAACTTTTCTAAATTTGCATAACTCATAAGTAGATGGACCAAGATTCACATCCCAAATACTGACTCTGTTCACCATACCCCAGATACAATTAGCAGGAGAGATATCGAGTCATGAGTTCTGCCCTAAACTTTTACTATACTAAAGTGGGGTTTCTTCCTCCAATAAAGTTTAATGCTCTTCAACTTCAATATAATTGAGTAGCCCATTAGATATGAAAGTTTGAGGAGGGAAATGTTCTAGTTTCACACACACACACAAAAATACATTCTGCTATCTCATAAATGGTATAAAATAGGATGGATTATAAGTCATAATTTCTTCTAAGCAGGCACAGAGAGATTGTGCAACTTGACTGTGCTCACACAGCAAGTTAGGGAAGTCTGTGATCAGAATCCATTTTCCAAATTCAAGTCCCTTTTTGCTCCTTCCCACAGAGTCCCCATCTCCTGGACTTGCTCCTCCCTGCAGGATGGCTGATGGCAGGAAAACTGCCGCCTCATCCTCCTCTGGAACTGGTGAAACCCTTTCACAAACCAGGGACACAAACTAAGTATTGTCTTTATTTTCAGAAATTGTTTAGGACTGCAAATATGTTGTAGAAAATTAGTCCTTTGAAGAAGAAAGATGAGAACATGGAAATCCCACAATCCTCATTTTATTATGCAGTCAAATCACTTCGTGAAACTAATCAAGGAGTTTGCAGTATTTTATGCTCCTCAGAATCAAATGTGAAGAAATATGATCTCATGATTTTCATAAGAAAATGGTGAGTCTGTTCAAATCACATAATCCCAAAGCCTGAAAATTACTCCTCCCTGGAAACCGCACTCCTTTCTCCCAAGCACAATGTGTTACCTGCAGACATGTTTCCCTTAAAACAGGGCTCTTCAAACGCCCAAGCTCAAGGTCTCTCCATTTAGGTCACGTGCAAACTCAGAGAGAAGGAAGGTTTCTTCTCACCCTTTGAGCAAGAGATGAGGGAAGAGAAAGGAAGTGGGTACCCTCCCCCCATCAAGTCACATTTCCAAACCTCCCTCATGCTCTACGTTCCCTGGTGAATGTGAAAGATAATCGATTGGGGTCTATGAAGAAAATATTTGAGCTTCTATAAAATTATTTTTGTCACATATACTTACAATTCATATTTGTGTTTCTTCAATACCATATACTGTATATTAATACAGAAGTGCATGGATATAATCTATATACTAATAAAAGGGTAATATGCTAATTAGGCCAGATGTCCTTCCAGACAAAGCCATGGTGGCAGGGCCAAGGCAGAGGCAGTTAGGGGTGATCAGGCTGGCAAGGGAGAGCAGCTAGGGGGATCAAGCTGTCAGGGGAGAACAGTTAGGGATCAGGCCAGCAGGAGAGAGCAGTTAGGGGCTATCAAGCTGGCAGGGGAGAGCAGCTAGGGGGATCAAGCTGTCAGGGGAGAACAGTGAGGGATCAGGCCAGCAGGAGAGAGCAGTTAGGGGCTATCAAGCTGGCAGGGGAGAGCAGTTAGGGGGATCAAGCTGGCAGGGGAGAGCAGTTAGGGATCAGGCCAGCAGGGGAAGGCAGCTAGGGGGATCAGGCCAGCAGGGGAGAGCAGTTAGGATGATCAGGCCAGCAGGCAGGCAAGCGGTTAGGAGCCAGCAGTCCCAGATTGCAAGAGGCAGTCGGACATCCCCTGAGGGGATGTCCCAAATTGGAAATGGTGCAGGCTGGGCTGAGGGACACCTCGAGCACGAATTTTGTGCACCAGGCCTCTAATTAATATAACCTGGTAGGGGGTTATATGCTTTGCAATTTGGGGAGGTCACTGTTCTAGATTTTGGAACAGAACCATTTTCTGGCTCTTTCCAAAGGATCTGAAACATACACCTGCTCCCTCCCTGACAGTGCATCAGAGCCCAGCACCCTACTTACTTCTTCACCTCCTACTAACCCTCACAGGCCAAGGCTTCCTCCCAAACTGACACCTCTATGGCCTTCAACCCCAACTTCATTTTTCTAAAAAGGCAAATACAGATCCCATCCCAGCCACAAGATGTCAGTGTGCTTCTCAGTCAGTTCCTGATGTCAAGGGCCAGGCCTCTGGGATCCACCCACCTCCTAAATTAAGGGATTCTAGCTGAGCCACCCAACATCTAGACAAGCAAAGCTTGAGAGTCCCATGAAAGATCCTGTGTAAGCTGCCTATTGACTCTGTAACAAATTACCATGAAGTAGTGGCTCAAAACAATACAATTGTTTGTATTACAATTTCATAGGTCAGAAATCTCACTGAGCTGAAGTCATTGTGTCAGCCGGGCAGTGTTCCTTTTCAAGACTCTAAGGGAGGATCCATTTCTTTGTCTTTTTCAGCTTCTGAAGGGCACCTGCATCCCTTGGCTCAAGACCTCTCTCTCTGTCTTGAAAGCCAGCAGTGTAGTCTCCTCATATCTCTTGTTCTTGGACTTCTGCTCACATCGTACCTCCTTCTCTGATGCTCCAGCCTCCCTCTTATAAGGATACTTGTGATGACACTTAGATCCACCCAGATAATCTCCCTATCTCAATACCCTTCACTTAATCACATCTGCAAATTCCCTCTGCCATTTAAGGTAACATATTCACAGGTTCTGAGGATTGGAACATGGACATCTTTAGGGGACAATTATTCTGCTCATGACAAACTTCCCATGCCAGCCTCAGGAGCTGAATAATCTGAAGAAGCTGCATTCACCTTGATTCCAAACTAGGAGGAATGGAAAAAAGTATAATCCTGGGGTTAGATATACCTACTTTCCCATCCCAGGTTTGCCAATAACAAAGCTCTATGATTAGGCATGTTATTTAATCCCTTCATGTTTCCTTGCCTGTAACATGTAGAAAAATCATAGCTATGTAAGTACCTAGTATACCAACAGACCTTTAGTAGGTGTTCCATTAAGGTAGTTCTTTGTCATTCTGATGCCACAGCTCCAATCTCATGTAACCAGCCATTGTATGGTATTTCCAAGGTTACCAACTTGCCCTAACCATGTCATCTTTCTTACTCTACAACCCGTGTCCAAAAATTGATTCCAGGGACCGTTAAGGGGCTTAAGTCAGTGATAATGGAAGAAGGGGCAAAGCAAGTATTTTTTTTACTCCAAGTCCTGCGGTCTTCTGTTCTATATAACAGATGACTTGTTCTCCACTTTGGTCACCATACTAGTTAGAAGTGAAATGTTTGGCCCAACTAGATTGGTGTATAGGAAATGAGGCATATTGCTCATTATAATTGAGAAGTTTGCAGAAAAGCAAAACAGATGAGGAACTGGAATCTCAGGAAAATATTTTCTCTCAGAGCTGTTAGGCATTTGTAACAAGTTGTTACGGCAACTCGGCTCTTCTGGCTCGCTGGCTGGTGCCAATTTGGAAGCTTTTATAGGTCTCTAGTTCCCCTGATATTATTGGCTAAACCTGTAAGTGTGGTTAATTTTTTATGTAAAAAGAATTATAACTCTGAAAATATGTGTGAGAATTAAAGAAAGCCCAGAGTCCTCCATCAATATCAACCAAGAAAAAGAGAAATCCAATTGCCTACAATCAAAGCAACTGAATAAATATTTCACTTAGTATTAGGGCAAATAAGAAGTGTCTATTTTTTGTTGTTGTTCCTAAGTGGGATTATAAAGATGCAGTGAAACTGTGGCCTGATATTTTTTGCCCTTGGTGACATCAGAGGTTCTGCTATCCATTCTCATGGCTGGTGATTAACAGGCCCTTGGCTTGAATGCTGGTATGACAATTATGACTGAGTAGTGTTATCTGTTTCATAATTAAATTCTATCTTCCACATCCTTTGAACGCAGTATTTGAGTTTAATTGCCAATGCTATCTCTACCACCACTGTGTCTTGTCTCCACAACAAAGTCAGGATAACAAAGATCCCACTCATTGCAGAATACCCCAGTTGAAAAGAATTTGCTTTCTCTTTTGCACAGAAAGCCCTGAAGTCCTAACTTAGAAGCAATAGTTAAGAAGCCTAGGGCCTGTGTATTCCTCCAAGTGCTCATTCAGGGTAATGTTTAGGGTCTACATTGCAAATTAAAAGATCAGCTCAATATACCTGGGGAGAAAGTCCTCTCTGCCCCTTTGATAACTGCTCCGAAAAGACACAGAGAACACAGTGAGGAGTGATGGATGTTGTATAAACAGACAGTGGGCAGGCTTGTCTGTGTAGCCATCACAGGCTGAGAAAAATCTCAAAAACCCTGGCTTATTTTCACTCCCTGCCAGAGAAGCAATCTCCCTGAGTATGTATTTAACTTCGTATGTTAAACACCATTAAAATACACTTTCAATTATTTTTATGAGAGAATACAGAAGCATTCGGTTTCCTCAACAGGCATAGTGTCTTGTTTCATTGTTAAGAAATCAACAGAAGGTGTTTAAGACCTTGAGGTAATGAAAAACAAGAGAAGACACTTATAGGCAAAGCAAAGGAAACAAATGCTTCATGAAAAATGGAAATGATAAAGAAAATGATTTTAAAAACCGTTTGCAGCATAATCTTGATCCTGTTCTCACACAGCACAAATCCATTCAGTTTAGTCAAAATCAAGATAACACTGAAGGGAAATTTGAGCGGCATACAAAAGTGGCGTAAAAATATAGTACACCATCCAGGTTAAAAGATTGTGTTAATGAACAAACAATTGTAGGAAATTTCATGAAAGGTAAATGAAAAGATTAACATGAATCTTTGTGTAAAATGCTTAAAGCCATGTTAAGGCAATCAAACTTTAAAATTTAATATCTAAGCATATAAAGAATATTCTGGAAGTGTGATATGCTCTTTTTAATTTACTTCCACTCACCTGATTACATTTTAATTATAGTTTTCATTTGTTGAACGTATATTCTAAGGTAACATATTCCTTTTCTTCTGGGTAGCAGTCTCCATTGCCTCATTTTCATCTTTAGATGACTCGACCTATAGTGATTTAAGAGCCAAATGTGCAAACTCTTTTAACAGTTCACTCATGATGCAATGACAATTGAAGTATGTATATGAAACTAGTATTTAAAGCAAATCATTGTGTCTTCATTCGGCTTTGAGAAGTTCCTACCTCTTCCATATCCTTAATGGATGCCTATTCCTTTGGGCCAGAATTCCCATGCGTCATATTTAAAGCAACCCCAGTTCATTTTGAAATTGCATGTATGCTTCCTTTGTAGCTGAACTACCGACATAGAGAGACAGAGGGGCGCTATGATGTCCAGTTGTAGACCTCTTCCCTGAGAGGAAAATACTCATGTCAAAAGCAGTGGCAGTAAGCCGACCATGATTTTATTTCTTTTTAAATCACACTGATTTGTTTCTCTTGTTCTACGGGGATCCATATATATCCCCACATCCGTGACCTCTATGTCAAAGGACTATTTCGCACTCTACGACTAAGACATTACCATTTAGCTTCCACTTCTGGCCTCGCCCTACTTTGTTGCCAACTCTTTAATTAGAAATGGTTAATTTGACTTCTTGTCTTAAGGCAAGGAGAAAACGAGTCTTAAACAGTATTAAGCTCCCATAAATATTTCACTTTATGCTAATTCCTATGCTTCCAGCTGAGCGGTTTGAACTTCTCAAAAAAGTGTTTCTGTTCCTCTCAATTAAATACATAACTGGAAACAGTAAAATTATCATTTTTACTACCCGGCACTTTTTTCCAAACTTAAACTCTGGACATTTTAAATTTCCCTTCCACAATGTATGTAACCCAAGCCCAGTGAGGTGGGCACCCTGTCCCAGGGCCAAGAAGACTGAGAAAGATCTCAGAGCTCCCTCAAGTGGACACATGTGTAATGCGCCCCTCACCTCTAGAAACATTTCTGGCTGCACCTTCTAACCAGGACAGAAACACTGAGTTGTCCCAACTGAGAAGCAGAAGAGGCTTCCTCTTCAAGCTTGAAATACTCCAGAAACAAATGAAAGTTTAAACTAGGTTTCCAAGTCAATGGATATGAGTGGCCACTGAAGAAATAGCGAGTCTGATTGAGAATGTCAATTGGAGTTACTAATCACAATATAGTCTACTCATTTGGATAAAATGCTAGTTGTTGAGGAAATTATAAAAGGAACACTTACACAGCAATTATACTCAGTGCCGCATACACTATGTGTCAGGCACTGTTTAAAGGGCTTTACATGTATTAGTTTATTTAATCCTCACAGCATCCCTTCAAAGTATGTACTTTAATAATCCTCATTGTACAGATGAGGAAACTGAGGCACCAAAGAGATTGCATAACATTTCAGAGGTCACAGAACTGGAACATGGAAGAGCCGCTCTGTAAACTTAGGCCATCCAAATCCACTATACCATTCTCTTACCATGCAAAGAACAACATCTTTGTATGCGTACATGTGCATACAAAGATATATATATACACATATACACATGCATGCACTCACATACATACATACACACTTACCTTTTAACTACCAAACCTTGCTTACCCTGTTTTTTTATTATTACTTGTTGTTACTCTTTACAGTTTCTGGTCATCTCCCTTACTACTTTACTTCAGTTACTCTGGCCTTGCTCTATTAAGACCATGGGAAGTTTTCCTCCTCCATGGCCTGGCAATGCTGGTTCCTCTACTGGAAACTTCCACCGGTTCTTCCCACAAGTGGCTTGTCATGGTTTCAGTTTCTTCATAGAGAGGTCCTCCTTGACCTTATATAAAATAGCCCCCCCTGCTCTCTGTAACTCAATATCCATTTACCATGTCCATTTTGTCTGCACAGGCCTTCTCAATGATGCAAAAATATATTCCTTACCTACCTGTGCACCTTGCAGCCTGTCTCCACCACACCTAAAGCCCACAGGGCAGGACTCTGTGTCTGTGGCATACTAAGAAGACAAAAATAATCTTCAGCAAGTGATTAAATCATTAAATGTTCAATTCTGATAGCTTTTAAATGAATGGAAAAATTATAGTGATAGGCAATATCTCAAAATTTCTTTTTCATAATGCTATCCTGTTTAAAGTGTATTCTTAATAAATATTTTGACAAAATACATTTTAAAAGTCTGGAGATTTATAAACCTCTAGCCTAATAATTATATTTAAGGGTATAATTTTATTCTTCATGTTAGTCTTTTCTGATGTTATATCAAAAACTTATGACACGCTAAATTTTTAAGTACATGCAAATATAATCTAAAATAATACTAGAAAAGGAAATATGTAGATTTGAACATTTCTATACACTGGGATAAAATTCAAAAAGACTCTCTGTATTTTTTAATGGCTTGTGCCATGACGTCAAAGTCTTATCACATATATCGAGTGCATGTGTGTCTACTAATTAAGTCAGATCTTCAAATTCAGCAAAACTATCACAGATTAAAAATGGGAAAGTGTCCCCAGAGTAATGACACCAAGAGAAAGTTGCCGAGAGCTAAGATGCTATTTTTCTAATGTCTGCCATTCAGAATCCTATAAATCTAGAAGGGAAGGGAAAGTGGGTGGGGAACTGCATTCCAGTCCACCACTGGTTTCCTGACAACTGGGGGATGTCACTATAAATCACAGAGCATCAGCCTCCCTTCCTTTCTACCTCTTTGTTTCTCTTCTTCTCTGTCAACCCTCACCAACACCCTGCCCATGTATTCAGTCAGAGTATATAGAGATAAGTTTGTCTCCTTTTTTAGGCTCCAGACCTTCTTTCTTAGACCTCCATTATTATAATGATGATTAACCTTAATTATATATATATATACTAAAGGCCCAGGGCACGAAATTCGTGCACTGCAAGGGTGGGGGTATCCCTCAGCCCAGCCTGCACCCTCTGCAATCTGGGACCCCTCGAGGGATGTCCCACTGATGGTTAAGGTTCGTCTGGTCCCGCCCAACTGCCCTCTCTTTCAGGCCTGGCCCCCGCCACCTGCCCTCTCCTGCCAGCCATCTTTGACCACATGGGGGCGGCCATATTGTGTGTTTGAGTGATTGCCCCCCTCCCAGCCCGATTGCCCTCAACTGCCCTCCCCTGCAGGCCTGGTTGCCCCTAACTGCCCTCCCCTGCTGGCCTGATCTCCCACAACTGCCCTCCTCTCCTGGCCACCTTGTGGCAGCCATCTTGTGACCATATGCGGGTGGCCATCTTATGCAAGGGTGTGACTTTCAATTTGCATATTACCTCTTTATTATATAGGATAATGCATGTACAGACATGCATAGTTATATATAGAACTGTACACACTCATATATACTCTATGTATATTTATAACTATATATATAGTTATATATACTTACATAGATATATATAGTTATAGTTATATATACTTTCTATACTTTTGAAGCTACATAAGACTTATTTTCTTGCTCTATTAAAAAGTTAGAAAAATTCTACTTTTTCAGCCAATACATTATATCAGAGCCAACAACAACAAAAGAATAATGTTGTGATTTGAGTGGCTCCTCCGTGCCCATATATTTGAAGGAATTATTGTCCTATGATTTCATTTTGAAGTCGACAGTTTTATTGCTGTCTGCCCTCATGGTACATTTAGAGTTTTCTTCTATTTGATTTCTACTATTCTCCCTTATTCTTCTGTCTCTAGTTTGCCATAATGACAGTGAAAACTAACTACTCATACAATTTCTCTGCAAGCAGCTACTGGACTAAGTGGGGGAAAATAACTTTTATGCATGACTGATTGCCTAAAACCTTCATTTTAGAGAAACAAGTCTCAAATAAGTAATTTCTTTATAGCAATAAAACCAAATAAATAATTTTTTCATTTTCAAGAAACAAATGAAAGACAATCTCATTTCCAAACGTATTTTTTAATCCAAATGAAATGCCAAGAACTGAATATACTATAATACATGCAAGAAGCTGTACTTCAGTCACATTCTAGTATACTAATTAAGACAATGATATAATTTAAATTCATTATAAAATACCTGTTTTGTATCCTTTTATTAGAAGAAGGAAATTGTGGACATTCTGGGACATTAGTCACCTTATTTGTATTAATTTATGACTATTGTTTGTACTAATAGGGTTGATATTTGCAGTTTTATTTGCTTTTAATTTGCAAAGAATTTATTCTTTTTTCTTTGCCATTCATGTTTTGGACTATAGAAAACATTTTTCAGGCTTTTCAATAAGAAATAGATGTTTAAAAATACCTAACAATTTATTATGAAGTATAAACATTACTAATGGTTTAAGTATAAATAGCAATTTTATACTCTGGCAAACAACTTTTCTTTCCTATATTCAATTGGCTAAATGTAAGTAATTTTCTCTAATTACAGGAGAATTCATGGGAAAATTTGAAAACATCACTAAAGTGTGATAGTGCCCACACCAATTATCCTCGTTGTACTTTGTAGTTTACTAATAACCATCTCGATCAAGATGTCTTTCAGTGAAACAAACCACTGCACTTTATTTTGAATTAGTTTGTAATGACACCCTGAAGTATCGTAACATATTCCCCTAACGAAGAAACGATGAGAACACAGTGTGAATAAAGGTATGTGAAGCAGGGGGAAAAGAAGCAAATTTCCATCCGATCTACTTCATTTTCAGGTGTACACAATCCTTCTCAGGCTCAGCCATGTGTCAGGGTTCATTGCCACATGCTCTGCCCTACCACAAACATCATTAAGTCCCCGCCAACTTCTTTCTCGAGCCTTGTTGCTCTTAATCTGTTGGGACACTTCGGGAGATAAAGACGAAGGCTCTGCTTAGAAGGGATCCCTTCCCCTCTCCCCCTGTCTCCTAGTGTCCTCTGTCTGAACTTGAGTGTGTTAGCTATAAGCCTCTTTTGATCAGAAGAATTGGAAAGTCTGGCCTCTCTTGCTGGGATTTCATGTCAATATTTGTGCCCAACTTCTGAATGGAGAACAGGGTCCCGAGGCACCATTCGCTCCCCCAGCTGTCTTTCATCACAGCAAGTGCATTATTCAGTGTGATTTCTGATGCTTGGGAGTATTGTGGAATCATGCTGATAAGTTGGCAAAGAGCAAAATTTATCTCATTTTGGAAGGAAATCCACATAGATTTGTATGTTGAAAACTATATATCTGTTTAGCCATCTTATCCTTTTAAACCTGCGGGAAAATAGCTGTTTGGCAAGATAGCATGTTTAAGAATGAATGAACCCAGTTCATTTATTTAAATCTTGCCTTGTTCCAGAGAGGATTTAAGGCAGCTGAACAAGGTAAGGTAAGCATCTACAATAATACAATTGTAATATGCTAATTAGACCAGACAGCCAAACGACCTTCCAGATGATTTTCCAGACGAAGCCAGGGCTGCAAGGGCCAAGCCTCTTGCACAAATTTCATGCATTGGGCTTCTAGTAAGGAATAATGGTTAATAAGTGGTTAGCAACGGGAGACATGCTATTTAGAAAAGAATGAATCAGGCACAATACCGGAGCCCTCAAGGATATTCTATGTCCTGAGCAAAAGGATGGAGGTTTCATCACGTGGTGACAGCCACCTGATTTCATACCCGACCAGCACCCCAGGATGTATGGTGTAAACTTGGGACCATTATTGTCCTGAGAGATCACACGTCACACCTCAGGGTCAAAGGCGGGCTGGAGGCGGAAAGGTTCCAGTCTCTTTCTTCCATAAGGAAGTTTATTCCTCCCAAGTAGAAATAAATGGTGCCTCTCTCCTTATTTAATCTCCAACCCTGAACTCAGCATTTTTTGATATGTTAGCCCCTGGTCAATCTTACCCACATAATTAAAAATTGACTTTCTATTCCTGATACAGAGCTAAAAAAAAAATAGATTTGATTTTTTTTTTTTTTGCTGATATTTCTGTGTGTGTGAAATATGTTTGACACTCACAATTCTCTTCCACGCAATGTGCTTCCTCATATTTTCTCGAGGAGACAAAACAGGATAAGCAGCAAAGCTAAATAGACTTTTAAGTCACCTTTAAGATACTGATCCATTGCTGATCTCATTGCTCACTGCACAACTGTGAGCAGCTTCCGCAACTTCTCAGAAATCCCTGAGCCTCAGTTCCCTCCACGCCACAGGATGACAGATAACATCCATCCTACAGGATGGTTGCAATGGTTAAGAAGCCCAAAGCTGTTAATCACCTCTCACAACGCCTGGTGCAGAGAAGATGCT
>NW_006289813.1:13192532-13203304 GCF_000327345.1 Myotis davidii | reverse complement strand
GGGGGGAGGGCAGGGCAGTGTTCTTTGTTCTTCCCATCAGTGAAAGCTTAAAGGGGAAAGTATTAGTTAGGACCACTTAAATCATCAGGTATTCCTATATTTGATTTTTTTAATAAGTGACAGATTATTTTATGGAGGTTTCAGTACATAGACATGGTTGATTAATTCATCAGCTATTGGTGATTTTTTAAATTACCTTAAAGTTTACATTTAAGGATTTTTTTTGTCTGGGATATAACTGTCAGGTGGCGGTAGCTTGCTTTAAAGTAGTCAAGTTGTACTGTGTATTTTAAGTGTTCTAAAAAACATCAAATGGGAAACTGATGTTGCTATTATAGAACCCTGTGGCTGAGAACTGAAATGTGCCCATTGCAGTGCCCTAGTTCAGAGAAAGGCCTTGTCTCTCTCTGTCCCCACCCCCTCTCACCCCAAAGCTGTTCTACTTTCCCCGAACCTCAAAGTAAGTGTTCTTGGTTCAGTTATCCCCTCGAAAGTAGCCAAGAAGAAATCTTCTTAAATTCTTCCTCTGTTTCCCTTTTGTTTTCATTGCTGTAGATCAAAACAATTATGGTGATTATTTATTTACTGACAATAAGTAAGAAGGTGTATCTACTTCCTCACATGTAAATTAATGTCTTCATCTGCAAACTGGAAATGCTATCAATACCTGCTTCATTGGGTTATTACGAGGAACAAATATATTCATTTAAGGGTTTAGAATAGTGTTTGGATGCAATAAACACTATACAAGTAAAAAAATGAAGAAGATAATTAAGACGGTAAGTTTTGAAGTGATAACAGACATAAAAGATTTAAATCTTTGAAAATGTCCACAAGTCCTCTTTAGGGCCGCAATGAAGGTTTCCATCTCCTCATATTTCTCCTTTGCTTGGACAGAATTAACTCGAGCATAAATAATTCAAACAAAAATATTTCTTATTTCATTTTACTTTTTAAAATTACTATCAATTTCAGAGTACAGTTCCCTAGTATTTTCATTGTTTATATTTAATGTTGTAGTTGCCAAAAAAGGTAAAATAAGCTCTAGAGCTGAGCTGGCAAATTAATCATTCTTTCATAATATTGTTTCAATGTAAAAAACATTCTAATTGAGAGAATAATGACATGAAATTTTGGAACAGAGCCTAAAAGTTAAGTTTGGACACACTTATATTGATTGTTTCCATGGGGATAAAGTGGAATTCAGTGTTGACATCTGGAGCATCTTTACGTTTGTTAACATAACAGCATCCTTTAGCTCGGTGCTAGCCACCGACATATACTGAGAGTCACATATATCATTTTAATTTTTCTCATAGCCACATTTTTAAAGTAAAAAAATAAACAAATTAATTTTAATAATATATTTTATTCAACCTAATATATCCAAAATATTATGATTTTAACATGCAGTCACTATTTTTAAAAGTACAATGACATGTAACTCTTTGTTTGTTTTTGCACCAAATCTTCAAAATCTAATTTGCATTTTACCCAGATCTCAATTTAGACTAGCAATACATTAAGTGCGCAATAGATAGAAGTAATTAGTGGCTACTGCATTGGCCAGCACAGCGCTCTAGAAATGTTTGCCTCTTCCCTGCGCTGTGTATCTGTCAGTTCTTTCTTAATCTCATCTTTAACTGCATTGGAGGATATTCAGAAGTTAAACATTAGCCTGAATATTGAGTCATACATTTTTTCCCTATATGTATACTGAGGGGGAAAGTGACAAATGCCCAAACACAATTTTTACAGAGGGCTGGAAGAACAAGGCCAGTTCATACTTTAGGAAATAATGGGGTGTGTTTCCATTTAGGTCATCTATTTCCACCTCCCATGGATGTGCGGCTCCAGAAATCATAACCGTTCCTCTGCTGGCATCACAGTGACAGATGCATATTGAAATCTGCTAAAAGTGGAAATTCAAAAAAAAATTGTATGAGAATCATAAAATTTTATAGCAGGATATCATCGCCAGCCCCTTTATTTTACAGTTGAATAAACTGAGGCCTAAAGAAATGAGGAAACTCGCCAACGGCCACAGAACTTATTAGGAACACAGGGAAATAGAAACTAGTTTCCTGACTGCAGGTCAGACTTGTTTTATATTAGGAATAATGAGAATTGATTTAGTTATTGGTCACACTCTTTAGATGATTACCAAATCCATATTGCTAATCCATATTCTTTTAGGGGAAGATTATTTCTCCATTTATATTCAGAATTTTTTAAAAATAAAATTTAGCTCATCAGAAATCATTGGCATAAAGATGTGAAATGGTGTAATAGAGCATTTCCAGAAGAACATGAAACAAATATTTATAAATGAATGGCTAATAAACCCATCTTTAAAAGCAAGGTGAATTTAGGGTCTGTCCTGATTAGAATGAAACGTGTTCCTTGTAAATGCTGCTTCCCTTATCTACGTAGGCAGTTTAAAGGAGGTGCATGTGATGAAAAGTGAAAAATATGACCAGGCAAAGGCATACCATTCACTTTAAAACTCGCTTGCACAAAAGTCATATATTAGAAGAGCCACTGAGAAACCCATAGCTCTTTGGTGTTGGGATGAAACATGTATTCCTGTTTCTCTAGCCTCCACTTTATCAAGGGATGATCTGCCCTCTCTCTAGTCCAGGAAAAAAGCACATAATTTTAACACAGACAATTCTTCAAATAGTCTTTTAGATCAATGAATAGAATTTCACTGTCTTTCTCTTTTTATTCACATCATTCATTACTTGTGAATTTTTCTGCAAAGGGGGAAATGAATTGGACCAGCAAGTCTCAAAGCATGGACCATGAGCACTCAGTTCTCTAAGACAATCTGTGGTAAAAAAAGAGGGTCTGTAGACTTGGAAGTCTGTGAAATTCTGCCCTCTGGATCTCTGTCAGGAGCTCCACCATGCACGTTAGCATAACAAAGGCTGTGAGAAGTTCTGTGGTAAAGAATAAACCTCTTCCCCTTTGTTCAATCCAGATTTATCCAAGTTACTTGATCAGAGAGTTGTTTTTTTCTTCCGTAGCACTTATGCCATCCCATGGAACTAGATTCCAGTGGAACACACTTTAGGAAAAGCTAATGTTGTATATATTTTTTTTTCAATTTGGGGGAAAGAGGTAGGAACAACTGCAGTGTTCCAGACCAGAAGCACTAGTGCATGGAAGGCAGTGAGGGAATAGTTCCAACATCAGTGCCTGGGCACCTTGACCTACACTTAGAGACACTGTGTGGTAGATTGTTCTTGGAGCAGAAAACGTGCTGCTGAAGAAATGACACCATCACCTTATAATCCCACTAGTGGCCCAGTGCATGAAATTTGTGCACATTAAAAGGGCATTAATTAGAGGAAATAATTTAATATTGCTATTTGCCCTTTCTCTATAATAGAAGTGTCAGGGATGAAAGAAAATTAGTAAAATGTATATGAAAATCTCCCTCCTGTCAGAGTCTGGGGCACGCCGTGGGACTCAGAGTCAAGTCCCCACTCACCTGCGTGCACCTCGAAATCATGTGAGACCCAGACCCAGCTGGCTCCACCCCCATCAAGCCCCACAGGATGGGGGGGACAGCCTCAGGTCCCCCATAAAGCCCTGCCGTGCAGGGGGCACAGCCTCAAGTCCCCAATAAAGCCCTGCTGGGCAGGGGGCACAGCTTCAGGTCCTCTGGTCCAGCTTCAAGTCCCCCCAGCCCTGGCGCAAGGGCACGAGGGCATGACAACCATTTGCAAATTAGCTCTTTATTATATAGGATAAGCAGCAGCTCTACCAACAGTTTCTCCCTCCCTCTCTTATGAAAACCTCATTTTTCTCAGACAGTCAACCAACTACCAAGAAGAAGAACAGCAATTTTTATTCATTAATATGAATTGGTTTCTCCCACAATTAGAAGACATAATGCTCAGACTCATTTTGATTATGCTCCACAGTCATGTTGCAACAGAGTGAAAATAAGAGTGTATGACTATCTTGTCACTCCAAGTCGTGTTTCACAGAGTCCAACAGTTTTCTGTTTCACAAAATGGTTTTCTTTCTTCTTCAGCTGCTACATTCTTTCATGCTCTCTTGAATCTCTCCCACCCTATTTATCTTGGGCAAACTCCATAACGTTTGGTTGCCTTGTTATTGTTACAGTCCCATCTAGTCCTGTCCAATTGGAAGTTCCAGTGTCACATCTGACCAACACTTCTCTGACTTCCCTAGCCTCAATCAGGCTTCAGTGCCTGGAAGTTAGAGACAGGTTCTTTCTCTCCTCCTTCTCATCAGTCTTCTAGTCCTGGATCCTCTTCACCAGGTGCAGAGAAGAGAAAGATGGACAAAGCAAGCGCAACTTTGTCTTACTGGTCATGGTATCCCTTGGCCATCAACATTTTTGATGCATTCAAATGAAGCTCTCACATGTAAACCAAGTGTGAGTTTTTCAGGCATCCAACAAATATCCATCAATTGCAATTTGCTGGTGAGAGACCCACTCCAGCTCAACCTCTTCCAACCTTTGTGTTTGGATCTCCTCATCCACGTATATTGCTGTTTAGATCCCTCATCCAGAAAACATCCCCCTTGGATAGAATCTATATATATCAAAGCCCAGTGACCGAACAACGGAACAACTAGAATGACTGGTCAACCAGTCGCTATGACATGCACTGACCACTAGGGGGCAGATGCTCAATGCAGGAACTGCCCCCTAGTGGTCAGTGCACTCCCACAGTGGTAGTGCCACTCAACTGACCAGGATGAGCGGCTGCTCCTATTGTGGGAGCAACCACTAGCAGGCCCAGGGTGAGGCCGAGTCTGCACCTATCAAATACCTGAGACAATCCAGACTCTGGCCTGACCCCACAAGCTGATACAGGCCCCCTAAGGTGTGTTCTAGAAAGAGCGCAGGGAGCTGGCATAGGTGGATGGCAAGAGGGGATGTGAATATGGAAGCCCTGGGGAGGCTGTCCTGATGGCTGAGGATCCTGGAGCACAGTTGTCCTGAACATCCCCAATGGTGTCACCGACCTGGCATCACACATCAAGGACATTCACCGAGTGGCTTTGGGGTGCAAAGCTCTCTGTCAGGTTCCTCCAGGACATAGAACATGCCTTTACCCAAGACATTACCCTGAAATATCAGCTCAGACTAATTTCCTCATTCAGCAGTCACTCAGAGGGTGTAGGTCCACAGCCACTCGGCTGACCAGGATGAGCGGCTGCTCCCACAGGGGGCCAATCCCCGCAGGCCATGCTCCCCACCAGTGCACGAATCCATGCACCAGGCCTCTAGTATAGACATAAAGGCCTATGGCCAGGCTTTCTTCAGAAGTGTGCCATTGACCCATGAGAAAATCGCACTTTTTTAAGGGGTTTGTAATTTGTTGGGGAAATGCCAGCTGCTATACCAAACAAACCTGAAATTTTCAGCAGTTCAACCCAGTAAACATTTATTCCTCTTTTGAGTCTGAAGAGGGTGTCTTTTTCCCAGCTGTCAGCCTTCTGGCATCCCAGCTTCTTCTACCTAGAGCTCCACCCTCTGCTATAGCCCTGGAATTCTCCGCATTTGGCCTCTATGAAAAGAGTGCAGACGATTGTTTAGGAGGTGTTTAAAGGCTAGTCCTGCAGGTAGCATATAATGCTTCCCTTGACAGGCCTCAGTCACATGCTCATATCTAGCTGCAAGGCAGGCTAGAAATTATAGTGTAGCCTTGTGCCTGGGAGGAAAAAAGAAATGTGTTTTGGTGCATGTATTACAGGCTCTGTCATAGAGTTATTCCACTCTTCCATGACCTTTCACCACATTTCATGGCAGGTCCAGGCTTCATTCAGACGGTCCCCGGGCTCCTCTTAGCCCCTATTATAAAGCACCAACCTTATGACCCACCCCCCTCCTTGATAATCAGGATGAATCCCATAGCACAGGGACATCTTTTTCCCTGTTGATCCAGTGGCATGAAGAGCCCAATAACCAGGTGACAGTCGCAATTAAATGAACCCACTATTATGACCCTTAGTGGAGGCAGTTTTCATTTGTGTCATGAGATGTTAAACCAGCCAACCTCAAATCAGTGGGGCTGGGAAATAAAATATTTACAAGTGAAATTTAGATGAAATAATGAGAGCTGCCATCCTCCCCCAGGTATTGTGTTTCTGGAGAAACCGCACCATGTTATTCACGAGATCAGCACATCCTGTAGGACAGTAACCGGATTCCACAATGTGGTCTCCCAACTGTTGTTACAACTGAGATTTAGTAGACCAATCCACTCTTCTTTAAGTCCAGCTGCTTCAAGGTAATAGGGTACATAGTAAAAATCAGAAAATCCCATGGTCTTTCATCCAGTGCTTTGCTCTTTTTATTCCCTGTAAAAGAAGTTTCTTATTCAGAGCAATGTTGAGTGGCTTGCTATGACAGCGAATATCACAATGTAAATCCATGGCAGAATCATGGCTGCAGGGAAAGCAAATCTGTACCCAGGAAGGAAGAGATCTGATAGAATTGACCTAAAACCTAGTTGCTGCCTGGTCCTCCCTACAGAATGGTAAGAATTTCTTTGGAATTTGTAGACAGTGTAGCAATCTGTGCATGATGCCCCCATTCATTCTCTGCTTAAGCTGCAAGGTTTTGAAGAAGTCCCAGGCAAGCAAAGCCTCCCTAATTCCAATCAGTTTATGGAGCAACTCAATTTTACTACCTCTACTGAGAAAAAAACAACAACAACACAGTTTGTATTCCAAGACCTATGGACCCATTGGCCCCACTGAAAGGTAGACTTGGCTCCAAATTCCATATTCCCCTGTACTTCCCCATACCCCCTTTGTGACCAGTGGACCACAAAAGTGTCTGGGCCCCAGGATTTTCCTCAGCTCAGACCCAGGGTCCACAGCCACCCCAACTCCATTACTGAGTACACAATTGGGATAGGTAAACCCAGGAACCGAATCCTGACATTAGCTCCCTGCTTCCTGGAATGCGAGCATTGTAATGGGAAGAGTCAAGTGGAAGTAAATGACGATCCCTCTCTCTAAAAAGTAAACCAAAAGCAATACCAATGCAGTGGAGTTTCAGAGATATGTTACCATGACAGTGTGAAGAATAGGAAGTCACTCCCTCTCCCTACACACAATAGCTCATGTAAATGGCTACAAGTCCCTCAGGGAAGGCCGGGGTCCATAAGGATCAGATCTCAAAGATTCCAAACTTCTTCATTCACAGTTTATAGATCGAGGAATTGCCTCAAGTCTTCGAATTTGCTTACGTAGCTTGATGGCTATATGGAGTGACCCTGCTAGCTCAATCTGGAGTTTTTTCAGCTCTACAGATCAAGGGAGATCTTAATAGATTATTTCAGTCCTAAGATCACTATGATCCATTAGCCACCCCCAAAGAATTTCTGCAGGTCACCCTTCTTTGATCACCACTCTGGCCGGTATCTGTGATGACGCCACGTCTACCTTGCCTCTTAAGGTCTGACCTGGCAGTCTCTAGTCACTACAGCATCTAAGAAGGCCATTTCAAGGTAGCGCTGCCAGCCTATAAAGAACAACTCTTTGGCACGTGAACACATGCCCAATCTATAATTGTGTTCCTCCCTACCTGGTATAACACCCTTAGAATACACTCCAAAACAGAGTCCTCAAAATCTTGCCGTTCTTTTCAAGTGAGAAACTTCTTCTCCGGGGTCTGCTGTTGTAACTGGCCCATGCAGCCTGCTGAGGTCTGCTGCTGGGTACAGGTCCGGAGGCAAAGAGGTTTGATACTGTGTGGGACATGAGAGTTAGCATCCCCTTGCAAGGTAACTATCCCAATTTGGGTTACTAGGTAGTCTCAAGCCAGACTGTATCAGTCTCAACACAGAGAAGGGGCTGCTTTTTCCAGCCAAGAAGGCACAGGGAGGGATTGAGGTTTGGGGCTATCAGGTCAGCTGAATCCTCAGTGTCTCAGAAGATTTTAGTGAAAACTCTCAGTTTCTATTTGCAGTCCAACCCTCCCTAGGACTCAGGTCTGAATCCCTAAGCGACAAAAAACCAATGGCAGCATCATACTGTGCTCAGAATTGTCCTTCTCATGTGATGACTGAGGCTTCATCACGGGTTCAAACTTGTCTGCTTGACGCTTCCCTCCCTGAGGACGAGTCCTCTCCTGGGAGGCACCGCGGTGTCTTACACTCACAGACTCTGGGCCGGCTGATCCCAGGAGTCTGCCAGGCACATCTAGACCTGCTGGGATCCCACAGGTAAACGCAGTCACGCTCCAACCTGGGACCCTGCTCCATATCTTTAAGACAAACTAGTATGTTATCCAGTCTCTGTTCAACATAATCAAAGGCATCGCCCGAAAATGTGCAAAGGAAATGTTTGCTTCACATTTCACTTACAGAGTTGGCACCAAGCCTATAAATATCACTTTTAAAGGAAAAGTTCATGGTGTGAATTGGATACAGTTTTAAAGTTCATTTCTTTTTATGACAGTTTCAGACTGATTTTGTGCAGACCTGTTTTTATGGTCAAATTTAACTAAGTGCTGGATTACCTGCCAGAGAAGTTAAACGTGCTGCAGTGACTTAATGTTGGTGACATGTTCATATTTTTTATTTTAGTTATCATGGAGGTTCTGCTTATTTTTCCTAACTGAATTGAGCCAGATCTGAGTTAGATAAGGCTGAAGACACTTCCTAACTCAATTGAAACTGAGTTACCAAGATAATGTGGCTACAAGGGTGTGGCTTCCACTCCCATCACTTGCACAGTTTATAAAAGGTGTGAAGGTAAACCTCACCAGACGGAGATGAAAAGGGTCAGAGTAAGGATTTTCAGATGAGATACCTGAAGGGCTCTGTCCTTGCTAAGTCCCCACCCTTCTTTGTAAGAGGAGCAGCTAGGCTCCAATCCTAATCAAGGGAGACGTCAATATGAAGCGCAGGTCAATGGAACCACCCTGGAAGTTGTGAGATGTGTTCCTTGCTGTGGGAGACACAGATGGGGACTAGTTCCTGACTCACACTGAGGGAGAGAAAGTAGGCAGTGGAATGGGGTCAGAGAGAGGGGCTGACTACTACTTAGGTGACAGAGCCAGGGGAATTCTACTTCCCTGATCCGGAGTTTGTCAGGCGATGGATGTGTTCCTGCTTGCTAAGGACATGTGGGCCAAATGGGAAAGAAATGTCAGGGGCTAATCTTGGACTCTATATAATAGGGCTGCCTGGAAGCAAAGGCTGACCTCAGAGGAAAGAATCTCAGTGTCCAGGTGCTGGGATGGAATCAGATATGCCTGGAGGGAGGGAACTGTAGAAGAGGAGTTAGAGGCAGGGAACCTTTGAGGAGCCCATCAGAGAGCCCCAGAAGCGGAAAGTCCATTTGCATCACATACCTGAGCCACCCAGCAACATCAGCTTGAACAATCTGACTGGCCAAGAAAGAATAAAGAACTGTCCCATTACCTTATCCCTACCCCTCCTAAAAGCTTCACATGGACAGGGAACAGCAAGTAAAGCTAATGAATTGGGGGCTGGGGCTTCTAGAGAGGGAGCAGAGAGCCACATCCCTTCCCAGCAGGAAGCAAGCTCTAGCTAAGGAGGGGCATTTACACTGAGCCAGGTTTGATTTGATCATGGCGTGTGTCCAACACGTCCAACCACTGCATCGAGATGACAGCCCATCTATGAGCTAAGGAAGGCCAAACATGGGCCCCAGGAACAAGTAAACATGACTTCCATTGCATGAAATGTCACCAGACAACCGGAGATAAATTTACATTTTAATCTTGACCCTTTCCCCAGTTATAATGATCAATGGACCATCACAGAGTTGTCCTTATTCTTCCTCTCTTTCCTTCTCTCTCTTGCCCTCCCTCTCTCTCCCAGTGGTTCTCAACCTGTGGGTCGCGACCCTTTCACAGGGGTCGCCTAAGACCATCGGAAAACACATATATAATTACATATTTTTTTGTGATGAATCACTATGCTTTAATTATGTTCAATTTGTAACAATGAAATTGGGGGTCACCACAACCTGAGGAACTGTATTAAAGGGTCGCGGCATTAGGAAGGTTGAGAACCACTGCCAGGTCGCTCCCATCCACCTTCGGTTCTTCGTCCAAGATGAAATAGTAACAAGCACCATCCTCCCTCTGTGATTTCCTCAGCCTTTGTATCCCCACTCACAGAATTGGAAGGGCTAATGGTGAACAAGGAACCTTATGAGGTTTTACTTTTAAGTTGAGTAGTTGTTTAACCTATCAGAGTGACAGAAGGTTGAGAACTGATACAAACAATGATTTTATTATTTATATCATAGATTGATTATTTCTTTATTTATAACAATGATTTACTATAATGGATTTTCACTTACAAGAAATGTTTTCAAGTCTAAGCAAAGCACCCAGTTGTCTGCTTAGCCAGCCATCCAAAGCATGTTTTTTTAAGTATATTTTTATTGATTTCAGAGAGGAAAAGAGAGGGAGAGATAGAAACATCAATGATGAGAGAGAATCATTGATCGGCTGCCTCCTGCATACCCCCTACTGGGGATTGAGCCCACAACCTGGGTATGTGCCCCTGACCATAATCAAACCTGGCACCCTTCAGTCTGCAGGCCAACACTCTATCCACTGAGCCAAACCAGCTAGGGCCAAAGCATGTTTTTAATCTTCCTCCTCAATCTACAAAGTCACTTACAATTTTCCCATGATTCATAGAATGAGATTCAAACTCTACTGAGCATATGCCATAATTTCTATAGCAGCCTTCTTGAATCTAAGGTTATCTTAATATTTTTAAAATATATTT
>NW_006289813.1:13183433-13192261 GCF_000327345.1 Myotis davidii | reverse complement strand
CTTGAGGGGTGAAGATTATTTTAACAGTAAGGCAATTTAGATTTATTACTGAGTAGAATGCAAAATATGTAGACATGTTGACAATAAAAAGGAAGACTTCAGTAAATTTCGCAGGTTGGGTCCTGCCTTTATCACTCAGAGGGATTTTTACTCAGGAAATCTCTACAGACAAGTTTGAAGATCAGATAGCTACCATATCTGAAAAGCTATTATAGAAAAGAAAAGTATCTCAAATGTCCCCAATTCATCAGATCTTTAACAGAGGGATTTTTACTCAGGAAATCTCTACAGACAACTTTGAAGGTCAGATAGCTACCATATAGAAAAGAAAAGTATCTCAAATGTCCCCAGATCTTTAACTATATATATCTATAATAATAAAAGTGTAATATGCTAATTAGACTGAACGTCCTTCTGGATGACGTTCCAGACAAAGCCAGGGCTGTGAGGGAAGCCCAGGTCCCAGGTGCCACAGGGAAGCCAGTGCTGGCAGCCAGGGTAAGGAAGGCCTACTCTTGCATGAATTTCATGCATCGGGCCTCTAGTATCTACCCATCTACTCCTTCTACACACCCTGTCATTCATTCTTCACAATAATATACCCTGAGACTCAAATATGACCATCCTCAATTTAAGGTGAAAAGCCTAAAACTTAAAAGGGTTATGTCCAAAATCACACAAGGAAATAAAATTTTCAACCTATATCTTGGCCAATTCCAAAGCCCATTCTCTTAGCCAGAATCTTTCAGCTACTTCTGTCTAGTGGCACATTAGTGTCCTATCTCCACACTGACTGGAGGTGATTGTCTTGGACAAAAAACATCCAGTGATGCTGTGGCAGGTGGCTTGATGTCTCACAGGGCAAATGCAATAACAATCTCTCATCAGACAGATAGTGCCAAAGTCATTTCTCTTTGGTTATAAGCATTAGGCATGGCTGTGCACACAGACAGCAATCTGTTGAGCTATGAAAAGTGGTGTTCTATTTTTAAAAAACTTTTCATGAAAACAAGTATTTTCAGGGTGGGAGCATTTCAAGATAAGAAGAATTTCAAAGCACTTGGAGAATATATGACTCATGTTTTATGATGCCCCCCATCTTGTCTTGGGAGATTTTCAGATTTAGAGAGCATGGCTTACTCTAACTGTATTAGCAAATTAAGGACCCTGTAAAACTGGCCTGCACCCAGAGCAGATATAACGAGAGAAGACAGATATAACCAGAGAAAGAGCTGGTGGTGGGGCGGGGTGGGGGACGGGGGGTGCCCTAGGGGACGGTTATTTGCTAAAATCTTATTCTAGAGATTTTTCCATATGGTTCCATGTAGTTTCATTTTTTTAAAATGAAAAATCCATCATATATAAACAAAGGTGGTTAGCCCACATAGGGAAATTGTTTTCAAAGTTTCTATTAATTATGTATGTTATATATTTCTCCTTTTAAGCAATTACATGATTCATTTTGGTCTAGGAGGCTTTCTTCCTAATGATATTAAAACAAGAAAAAAAGATTTATTGGCATGAATACCATACTATTCAACTGTTCAAATTAAAAGCAGACCTCAAAGCAGTCTTTCAAAGCAAGTGTTTGAAATAACTTTCCTGTGAACTAAAGCTGGTTAATGACTTGAGAGAGGGGAAAAAACACACCTCTATGTCCTTTTTTGACACATATCCAACTACTCTGGTCCAAAGTATTCCCTGCTAATCATACATATTTTATTTTCATCCAACTTACTAGACATCTTCATTTTTTAAAAAAAAATCCCATACTAAAGTACTTACTCAACACGATGAAAGCTCCCTGCTTGTGCAATTTCTATTTCATGACAGCCTTCCTTTTATATAGTTCTTTTCATCTCTTTACATTAAGGGCTTGTTTTAGACTATAATTATTCTTGAGACTCTGGGTTAACACAACCATTAAATCTTGTACAGGTGGGTGATAAATTGGAAGCTAACAAGTTGTACTGATCTTTTTCCCAGAGTCCTTCTTGTTTGAACGTAATCACTATAAAGCAACATGAAGAAATATCTACATTCCAGACAGTAAAACACACACACACACACACACACAATTATACTGCCCCAAAAATCTAGATAGTGTTAAAGATTGTGAACTGTCTCTTGAAAATAATTCATTTCTATTAGGCTCAGCAATTTGGAGGAAATGTCTAAATAAGGTATATCATAGTTGCAAATTTCACATGTGGAGGCTTTAATTATTTCAAACAGATCTTAGTCTTCGCCTCTATCTCTCCAGTGGAAAAGCATTAAACTGGTGTTCTCTTAAAATAAAAGTATCATGGGATGCAAATGGGGTTTTTTTTCTATAAATAAAAATCCTGAAGTAAGATTCTTTTTTTCATTTTCAAAAATGACAATTCAGAACTTTATCAAAAATTCCAGAGCAAGCAAAATAAAGACTGTACCCAATTCCCTCTTTTCCCATATAGCTGAGTCTGCATTTTATAGATATTTCAGTCCATACCCATCAAAAAAAATTCTGGGGGGGAAAAAAATCTGTACTTGGTCCTTTAATGCTGATCCTTTGCATCTTAATTAATGGTTGTCCATGACCTGGAGCACCGAGTATTGCACTTCTGGCATTATTTGTAGTTGGCTGAGGTTCAATTAATTGAAATTTTTTGCTGTTGCTAAAGAAAATGTGAAATGGGGTATTTATAACCACAGAACCTGATTTTTATTTACAGTCACCTGAAAGAAACCTGCATCAATGACAATGCTGCAGCATCCTAAAGTCAGGATGTCAAGCACTTGACTCTCAAAGGTGCTCTTAAGGTGTTGAGAATAGATGATAGATAGATATAGATAGATATAGATATAGATATATATGGATATAGATATAGACATAGACATAGATATATTTAGGACTTGTTTTAGACTATGTATATACATAAATGTATGTACAGATATTTTTTTCTTCATATGAAGAAAAATGCTAATTTTACAGAATTGTTCTACTGTACAGTGAAAAAAAATAAGCAGTTACTTTAAAGTCCATTAATCAATCACTAATCAAATAATAATTCCTGCCCTAGCTGGCTTGGCTCGGTGGATGGAGCGTCGGCTTGTGGACTGAGGTGTCCCGGGTTCGATTCCGGCCAAGGGCACATGCCTGGGTTGCGGGCTCAATCCCTGGTGGGGGGTGTGCAGGAGGCAGCCAATCGGTGATTCTCTCTCATCGTTGATGTTTCTATCTCTCCTTCTCCCATCCTCTCTGAAATCAATAAAGAAATATATTTTAAAAAATAATAATAATTCCTAATTCTCCAAATGGAACTACAGCTGAGTTTGACAGTAGTTCATAGGACTAAATTATATTCTGGCTTAATTTTCATATCCAGAGAAACTCATTTGGTAATTGGTAGGTGTGCAAATATACCAGCACTTCAGGTTATCATTTTATTGGAAAAAATATATTAGGAAATTCTATTCTCTGTGCCAGCTGAAATTACAGAGCAGTCAGAGCAGTCAGTGGCATGCTTAAGTATCAAACATGCCTTTTTCTGGGTATAAAGTTGTCCTCTTTATAGAAAAATAATATGGAGAAGAAAAGTGTTTTCTGTTTTTTTGTTTTGTAAGTAGGATGCCTTTTGTGATATTTTGACTTAAATGTTTTGTACTATAATATTACCTGGCCCAAGGACTGCAGATTGTTATAAGAGCTATTGGTTCACAACATAAGATCAGCTCTTGGTAAGAAATGATAACAAAAGCAACACTAGCTAATATGTATTGCCTGCTTACATAATAATGCAGTTAGTGTTTTACATAAGGCATCATATTTAATTTTTATAATAAACCAGTGGAGACTTAACTGTCTCAACTGGCCTGGCCAGGCCCATCAGTGGAATTTCAAATAGAACCCCCAAAGGAGGCCTACTCCTAAGTCATTGTCATTTCCCAGACTTGCACAGATTGTAGCTCGTAGAGGATTTGAGAAATTTGGCAACCAATTTCGGCAATGCAGGAACAAACTATAAGAGGAATGCTAAAGAGAATAATTTTCTCATAATGATAGTGAGGTCCTAATATAAGGTGACAGAAGATTTGATTTTGGGTGGTGGGCACACGGTGCAATATCCAGATCCTGTAATATGGAAACCCACACCTGAAACCTGTATGTTCATGTTGGCCAATGTCACCACGACAAATGTAATAAATAAATAAATAAATAAATAAATAAATAAATAAATAAAATAATGGTAGTGATCTTTGATGGGATATGTGCAAGTTTCTGTCTCCAACAGATTTCAAAATTACTTTGAATACTTCTTCTCCTGATCTTTTCATAAAGCTACTGAGACAGCAGGGCACATGCAGAAAGATGTATTTCATGTTGGTTTTTAGTAAACTATCAGTTGCTTTCTGATGTTAATCTTTACTAACAGGCAATTACAGTTTACATTAATAAATGGGGAAATGGGGACTCTAAAACAGATAAAGTCAAAAAGTTGGTAGCATATTAAAATTAGAACTAAAAACTGAGCATCATGAGCATTTTTTTTGTACACATTATACTTTTTCTATTGAAAAGTATTTTTCTGTAGCTTTAAGTAATCAAAAGGCCATATCCTGACCTATTTGAAAAGTAGCATCTGAGCTTCCTGATTTTCTACCATGGAGTAAATGAATAGATGAAAAGCACTTGATTCGATGACTGTAGAACATGAAGCAACAATGCACGATTATGTTGAACAACAATGGGCAGAGGGAATTTGCTTTCCCTGCGTTCTGGCGCCCATGGTTTATAATTACACACGTCCACTGTGACAGCACCGTCGTGAAATAAGAAACTGAACTTCTCTGACAACTGCAGTAAAACTTGACAAAAGATGAATGTGATTATTTTTCTGTTTCCCTTCTTCTTGCCCTTATTTAAACATATATTAATTAACTTGTTCTGGCTGGTGTTTAGTAAACATTGAACAAGGGCATTTCTTTAGTGGTATAATTAAAACTCCCTTTTAAAATGTTTTGCATGATATTTTATGCACAATTTGACTCAAGTAAACAGAGGTTCTAATTAAAGTTTTTAAATGAAGGCAATCAAAGTTGATGAAACATCCAGCAGCCCTTTCAAACACATTTTCTTTCTGTCTAGTGCAATTTTAATTTGATGGTCAGTTAACATTAGCCTGAATTAGTTGTGTCCCCACCTTCACAGGCCCCTTCTACTTTAGTTAGTCTCTGGGAATAAACCTTTAGATGGTGCAGTACCAGCCCTGACTGGGTTACTCAGTTGGTTAAAGCATCATCCCGATAAGCCAAGGTTGCAGGTTCGATCTCAGGTCGGGCCCACATAAGAATCAACCAATGAATGCATGAATAGTGGAACAACAAATCTCTCTCCTCCCTCTCTCTCTCTCTCTCTCTCTCTCTCTCTCTTTCTCTTCCCTTCTCCCTCAAATCAACCAATCAATGAATAAAAGTTGCAGCGCCCCTTCAAATTGTTATATAACATTTCTTCAATTAAATTTCACCAGGATATTATGAGAAGCTTCTAATTTAGGTTAGGAAGCCTCTGCAAATAAAGTGTTAGGTAAAACACATTGTATGAATGAAACTATCCAAATAGCAAGTGGGCTTTGGTTATTGTTTCCCATCATAACTTGGTGTAAAGGGTTACACCTCTGTAAATAGTTCTAGCCTTTTGGGTGAGAACCACCATTGTAGCTTTTCAATGTTAACTGACAAATGTCCACAGCACATTAAATATCTGGATAATTACCCCTTTGCCATATCTCTGTCTGTGCGTGGGTGGTTGTGGGTGTGGATGTGGATGTGGGTGTGCATGAGTGTGTGTAGTGGGAAAGGTTAAGAGAGATGAAAAGGAATTCATTTTGTCTGTAATTCATTGATTGACCTGAAGTGAAAAATATTTTAAGGGAAGCTTCAAACTCTCCATCTTTAAATTATTCATACTTTTTCCTTTTAGTGAGACCGGAAACAACTCCAGAAAGCAAAGCTTTCAATACAAGAATTGTTGGTAATTCCCAAGTGATTTACTGGCCCCCAGGATCACTGATTTCTCTAATGAGTGTTTTTAATTAATGGGAATTTAAACCAATTCCTCCCAATGGCTTTCTTCAGACCTCCATGCTCTGTACCTGGGCTGGCCAGAGGTGGGAGCAGCAAGTCCGTCCCTCTGGCTCTGAACTATAGAAGTGAAGCCTCTATCCTGAGTAGCAAAATAAAATGTAACCCCGACTCCAGAAAGAGTCTGTCTAAAATGGGGCTTACTTAGCAAGCCCGCTGGGTTCTCAAAATAAGCCACCTTTCCAACCTGATGGTTTTTAATTGTAGTAATAAAGGTGATATTTTGGTCTCCATCTAAAGCTCCTTTGTTTTATTTCTTTTTTATATATATATTTTATTGATTTTTTACAGAGAGGAAGGGAGAGGGATAGAGAGTTAGAAACATCGATGAGAGAGAAACATGGACCAGCTGCCTCCTGCACATCTCCCACTGGGGATGTGCCTGCAACCCAGGTACATGCCCTTGACCGGAATCGAACCTGGGACCTTTCAGTCCACAGGCCGACACTCTATCCACTGAGCCAACCCGGTTTCAGCTGTTTTATTTCTTAATGTCTTTGGAGTTTGGAAGAAATAGAGGGATTCTGTTTGTCAGGTGCTCCACTATGACCCAAAACTTGAAGGAAATTGAAGCCCATAGTATCAAGCCGCCTGTCAACTTCTCAAGACTAATAAGTATTTATGTGCTGGGATACGAATGGGCGAACTGGCTCTATGCATCTAACCATGGTGCTGTCCTATCCCTGGGCATTGGCACACCAATCCTAATCTCACAAATGAGAAACTAAAGCTCAGAGATGTGGATAACATGGGAAGAGAGAGAGAGAAAGACCGTCAGGCCTCAAACCCAGCTCCTCTCAACGCCACTATAGCAACATCGGCAGTCATTTTGCTTGTATTTATTCTCCATTTCCATGCCTTCTCAAACCAAGCATTCGAAAGAACTGGATCTTTTCTTAATGGTGCAGGGTCATCATTATAAATATTCATGTCCTGGATTTCCTCCAGTGCTGTGCAGTATTGATATGTCCACTCTTACGATCATTAGTCATTACCATCATCAATGCGTGTATTTAATCATTCTTGCATTCAGTCGCTCATGCATTCATCCACACGCTCACTTATTTCACAAATGTTTATCTGGCGTCACTATGTGCAGGCACGGTTCTTGGCATAGGCACATAGCACGTCGTCACTCCCCAAGGCCAGTCCCAACTCCCTCTGTTCTATCTGCTGCCTTTCAGCTGCGCCCGCCCACTAATGGTTCTCCCGCCTCCAGCACCCCTTACCTCATCCCTCTAATTGGCTGAGGATTTAGAAACCCGATGATAGATCTGTTCAAATTTTGTCTGAAACGAAAGTAAATAAAAGCTAGGTGCCGTTTCCATGAGCAAAATACAAATGAGGTAGTGAATGTCTTGGAGCCTCCGATTAGCTGGATTTTATCCAAGTCCTGCCAACCACTCGCTGTGCATCCCTGGGCCAAGTATCCAGTCCTCCGAAGCCTGTGTTTCTCGTCTCTAAAGTGGAGCATAAGAATGATGGTCTGCCTCCCCAAGGATTGCTGTTTAAGGGTTACATGTTTATTTATAGAGCATTTATTCCATTACCTGGCACAGAGCAAACGTCTGTTTGCTGTTCTTATTTTGCTCGTATGCTTTGTGATGACTATTTTTACCTCTCAGAGACCTGTATTGCTGTTATATTTTTAGGGAGTTGTGAGGACTCTATTCTAAGGTCACAGCTATATTGAGCGCTTATCGTGAGCAGCAGCCTGGCCTGTGACTCCTCAGAGTGGGTTGGGGGTGAGAACTCCGCGGCCTGATGTCAGGGCTAGGATCTGGCTTCGTTTCATACTCATTACATGCGTTGACCTTGGACAAGTTTCTCTCTCCTAGCTTCAGTTTCTCATCTGCAGAAATTTTAAGAATATTACCCACCTCCCAGGACTGCCGTGAGAATTAAGTGAAAATATGTTTGTGATGTGATTAGCGCAGAGCTAGCACCTAGTGAGTGCAGGGCTGGAACACAGCAAAATTAACTCTTAATATTATTTATGAGTTAGACTTCACGTCATTGGTAAGAGGCTTAGACATCACATCAGCAAAAGTAACTACTCTTCATAACACTGTACCCAAGTATGAGCCTTTAGAAATCACCTGTGACATGCCAAGTTTCACAATGACTTAATGGTAAACCCAGCCATGGGACTCATTTTGCAAGTTAATGAAGGTAAATCTATTTGAACTCCTCACACCCACTAAGGCGTCCTTGTACCCAGCTGTCCCAGAAAGAGCAACCTCCTCCCACCCTACCCCCTCCCCCACAGTACTCTCAGGCTGCCCTTTCCTCCATCTATTGAAGGAAGAACAAACTCATAGAAACCATTCACAGATGTGCAAGTGGGTTTGAACATCTTACAGGCTTGCTCAGGCTTCTTTGTCTTAAATGGCAGTATGTCCAAGAGGATTACCATAGCTGCCTGCCAGAGAGGCCAGCTTACAAACAAGGTATAATATGAAGCCAAGTCTTTCATACATGTTTGCAACTTAGACCTACAGTTTGCTACCGAAATGTTTAAAATTCATGCCATGAATAGCTAATTAAAGGTATAAAAGGCTTTCTCTCCTCCTTGGGTCTCATAAGTAAATCTTTTAGGAAAAGACAGCATCCACAAGCCCAGAGGTCCTCGGGAGCCAGGCGGTGTGGACAAAGGCATGAAGCAGGCACAGTGAAAGTGAGGTGACAAATAGCAAATAAACAGG
>NW_006289813.1:13174211-13183404 GCF_000327345.1 Myotis davidii | reverse complement strand
TGAGGTCTGCTGTGGGGAAGGGCCTGCATGCACTGCTTCCGAAGGCAGCTCCCTCCACTCCACAAATAAAAATGTCACCAGATCTTCTGAGGTTACAAGTTAATCCACAAACGGGCATCTTTATTTTTCAGGATTAGTGACTGGCTTAATTTCTTAGCTGTAAGAGGCCAAATAAGAAACGCACAAGAGGTAAACTAGCCTTGGGACAGCCAATGAGTGTCCTCTCCTAAGACATTCTTTGACAGCTTAGGTAGTTGTGGCCATCTTAACAGCTAACACCTCACATGAGTCTATTCATTTTATCCTTACAATCAACCTGTGAGATAGGTACTGTCAGCACCATCCAATTTATAGATAAAAAAAAAAAAAATTGACACATACATTGGTCCCCTACTTGCCCAGCCAGGGTTGGACAGGATTGAGCTTCTAACCCAGGATTGGCTTTCATAAGCCAGAGTCTGTTCTTAACCATATTCTATTCCCTCCTCTCATGATAAAGAGTTTGGTCATTTCTCCTCATGTGGAAAAAGAACTTTGTCTTTATCCTCTGATTCAAGTTTTGGGGGGTTTTGTCCCCAGTGAGTATTTCAAATCAACCAATATGCCTTGAGCTTCAGCTACACATGAAACACCATTTTATGTGCTGTAACACATTTGACTTTATCTTCATTAATGCAATGTGTGGAAGATGATTTTAGAATGAGGGTAATACCATTGCATAGCATCATTTGGAAACACATCAGTTTGCAAACAGATTCACAAATTATCCACAAATATAAACATTTACAAAAAACATGTATCAGGCATCACTTGATGGTAGTTGCCATAACGATTCACTGGCACCAGAGAAATGCTACGTGATGAGCGATGCCAAAGCTGTTTGACACATTTCGGTGGAGTTCATTACACACACGAAACGGAACCAATTTTCCTCAACAGTGACTTTGACGTTTACAGAAAAATGGAATGGAGGTTTAGAAATGAAGACTTCATGTGAAATCTCTACCAAAAATTGTAAATTGGTTCTATCCCTTTGTCACCACTTCTAGACGATCAGCGCGTTCTGCAGACTTATTTTTATTTATACCAGGTGGCAACCTATTCAAAAGAAAGTGTCTTAGGTGGTCAGAAAATTGATCTTGAACTCACTTAATTGGCTGTAAAACTCTTCTTTTAGAATAAAGAACATACATATTTTTTAAAGATTTACTTGTAGATAGACATGTCCCTTTGGCCTCACTCTGTTTAATTCATCCTGATATCACAGTCCTGTTTCTTTCATTTGCTAGGTCTCAATGGAGTAAATACCATCCTCGCCCCATTGCACCCAAAGACAGTGTGGGACTTGAGGGATTTCAGGCTAAGTTGGAATACAATAGAGTCAGAAGAAATGTTACATAGTCGTAAATAACAAGTTGTTTTCTACTTCATTAATGAGATAATATGGTAAAATATACCACAACTTAATACGGGATTTACGATACATATGCTAAAAGCATTGCTAATAGGTTATGCTAATGGGTTAGGATGACTTATGTGTAGACAATATTTTCTGAAATGTTTTCTGTGAGTAGCATTATACAAAATATTATGCTATAATATTATATACATTATTTATTTGAAGAAATGATTTCATAACAGATTTTAAAACATTCTCTCTCTATGGTAAATGGTTAAAGTATATTAATAATGTTGCCTTATTGAATGTTTACTGCTCTTTCAATACCGAAGTTAAGGTTCTGCACACTGAAGAATGAAGGTGTTTGGTTTAATTTGTACGCCCAGATAGCATTATAATAATACTGCACTGATTAGAATTAATCAAGAACACCAGAATAAATGCATGTGAAGTCTGAATTCTACAACTTTAAAGTAATTATAGCTTTGAAACCTGTTTAATATTTACTTGTTTGTTTGCCTGTAAATAGTATAATAGAATCACTATCTCAAAACTAGATAATACAGTGAGTCATTCAGACTGTTATCAAACATAAGTCACTAGGGAAGCAATTCAATCAATAGAGAAGTTTTCTAATTAGTGTAATAATTATTTGCAAATAAAAGATGATTCCAAAGTACTTTAGGGAACTTGAAGACATTGTAGTGTATCGTCTCATTTTATTTATCTCTATGAAATATTTTTGCATTATTAATTTCCAAAAATCTAGGGAAAAAGCTTTTGCTAATCAAAGGAAAACTTCAGCCCAGCTTCTGCATTAACTAGCACATATTCTAAATTAGTAGAACCTGAATTAATGAGGCCCAGCCTCCTCCTAAGTGGAATGCATTAAATAAAAGTTGGATTGGACTATATACTCCTGTGAAGATTGAAGTATATATGCATATTGACTGTCAGGCAAATAAATTTTCAAAGTGTGAGCCTTGCCTGCTACCCAGAAATATCCTAATTACCTTCTACATGTCACTAAAAAAAGGCTTCTGCAAAGATTTTAACTATTTTTCTGGATTAACCACTTTGCACATCAAAGTTGAGAAAATACAAACAATAGCCTAGAAGAAATAGAAAGTTAAAAAAAAATAAAAAACAGATCCCAGTGGTCTATTAAGTAATCTTTTAGCCCATTGTAAACTGTCATTAGGTTGTCACTGGGCAGTTTGAGCCCTATTTTTATAGAGTTTTTGATATTTCTAACTGATTTGCCCATGAGGGGGGTGGAGGCAAAAAGTACAATACCTACTTTGTTTGGCATTCCTTCCTCTTCCACTATCTACTAGTAACCTTTCCTGATGGAGTAACCTTGCCTGCTATTAAGTTAGGTGTCTATATGTGCTCTCAGGTCTTTGTCCTCTTGGTTTACTCCTTGGCATCTTTAAAATGAGTGAGCCCATCTGATTACTATTTACCAAGCTGATCCCAAAAGAGGTGGGATATAGCCAAACTAGATGTTCTAGCTCTAGCACACTTAGAAACACTGTTATCTTGACTGCTCAACAGTTAGCAACTTTCCTGTATTTCTAGAAGTTGGCTTCTTCTGTTAAAACTTACAGCCATTCACCTGAAGCATCCTGTTTTTTTCCTATCTAAGGTCATGCTTGCGGTATGCTTTTCTGTTTTATATCCCATGCTTTTAGATTAAGTAAAATCTAACATATGTATATCATTCATTTTAACAATATCAAATTTTTATCCGATACAACATTAGAATAATGTCAATCTGTTAATTATAGGAAGTGTTTGCCCAGTTCCATTTCACCAGGACAAAATGACAAAGTGAAGCTAGCTCTGAATAAAGATGGTTGTGAAAACCATAACATAGCAAAACAGAAAGGGAAAAAAACACAGAGATTCTATAAATGAGTCCGTCCTCCAGCAAACTTTCCTTTTTGCCCATATTCTTCTTCTGCAATCAGGCGTGGGGCACAGAGCTTCTGCCTTCTCTGATACACTGTCCCTGTGAAACCCTCAACTGAAGTCCACACGAGGAAAACAATTAGCAAGTGGACTAATTCTAATTATAAAAGTGCTTCCATTCTTTAGTTTTAAAAGAATTTGACTTGCTTGGAAATGCTTCCTGAAAAATAAAAATAAAAAACTAAGCTTCCAGGGAAATTATCCCATCTTTTTCAGACATCTGCATTGTGCTATAGATGGAATCCATGCATGCCATGCAAATAATAGTAACGATGACAATAGGATTAATAATAGCAACAGCTAATGCTTATTAATACCTTACTACGTGCTTTGCCTATAAGCACTTATTTAATCTTTACAAGCCCTATGAGGTAGTTACTGTAATTATCTCCACTTATAGAAGAAGAAACTAAGGTACATGAGATTAAGCAATTTTCCCAAGTTCACAGAAACAAATAGGCAGAGTGTGGATTTAAACCCAGGTAGTCTGGCTCCAGCATTGATAATCTCAACCACTGTGCAATCCTGCCGATTAAGGAGTATTAAATGAGAATTGTGAAGTTATATACTCAACCGTTTCAAGTTTGTTGGGTATTTTTTTAGCCATAGACTTTCACAGGGAAACATATCCTTCTAAATAGCTAACACCAAATGAGTGGACCGTGCTAATTTTAGTAATTCTGCATATGCAATTTTTAACACATACACACCCAGCCAAGCTGATCCAAAAAGGTGGGATATAGCCAAACTAGATGTTCTAGCTCTAGCACACTTAGAAACACTGCTTAAATCTGCACCACTTTCAAAGCTCATTACCAACTAAGCAAATAAATATATATATATATATATGAAATACTTGACATTTTGGTATCTGTGATATTAAAAACAACTAATATTTAATATTCAAGTGGCAACAGCTTGTAGAGTTTGCACACAACACCCACAGGGATAGATTTTGCTTTAAAATGGCCTTTAGGAGTCTGCCTTTTAAACAGCTGACACCTCCATTCTCTGTACCCCTCTTTCCTGCCAGCACCATGGGGCTCTCGGAGTGCTGCTGCGGCCAGGGAATTCTCTACCACAGGATTTGTCTATGCAAATAATGAGGAATGTGGGAAATTAAGAAAAATGTGATTCCCACTGACACCACCTCAGTTCAGTCTCTACTGTTAATGAATCAATAGATGTCTCAGAAAGGCATTTCTCCAGATGCTCTCAGTCCCCTTTATTCACCATCCACACGAGGAGAGAAGAGTCCTTGTTACCTAATTGAGCATCAGTCATTCCACACCTATACCTAGGCCACGTACCAACAAGTATTCTGTTGCCTGGCATTTTTCCAGCGTGACTAATTGTCACAGTACTAATTTACTCATCTGTGGAATCTTCAACTTCCCCAGCCTGCTGTCAGGAAGATGCATAATAATGGAATAAAGGTTTTAAAATGCTGAACCCTATGAAATATTTTACTTATATTCCAACAGAAAGCTTTCACGAAGCCTTAAGTGGCTATAATTACTTGTTGCTGAGCCAGGGGAAAACTGGTCACATACACATTTACCTGGTAGAATAATAGGAGACAAGTGAACAAATCTTTTCTGACAAAGAGAACAAAATTACTGACCAGATTACCTAAAACGTTTATTTACCTGCATTTATTTAGAGTGAGTGTTCTCTAAAGTTAGACAGATACGAGCCGAGCAAGGACGATGGCTAGGTACAGAGGTCGCCATGCTAGAAATCCCCAGGTGCCTGGCAATGAGTAATTGTAGGGTAGAACCTCATACCCAAGGTGGCCTCCCCTCCCCTAGCATATCACTGGTCAGGCAGTCTGGATGCCCTGACTTTTTCTCCCTAAAGAGATAACACCTAGGTCTCAGTTGTATTTCAGCTCCCGGCTCAGAAAATCAGCAAAAACCAACAAGTGATGCCACGGTTGATCTCAGGACCAGCCACAATCGGTAGTGACCCTGGCACTGACCAATCAATCAGTGGAGACTCAGATCCTTAAAGGACACACCTGGAAAGCTGCTGAATATTCTATTGAGATATTCACCTGAGACCTCCCCTAAGATCTCCACCTTAAAACCCTTAGGAGGGAGGACCACGCTCTCCCTCCCGGGAGCACCTTCCTCTTCCCCATACCTTCCTCCCCTTCTCCTCTGCATCTCCCTGAGCCTGTCACCTGTACCTTCCTCACGTCTAAGCTCCAAGGACCCTTACTTTGCCTCTATAACTGGTTTCCTAAGCCAATTTCATCTACAAATTACTTCTTCTACCTGTGTGATTGTCCAAATAAATGTTCTCTCAGAGCTTTGGTCTTGGCTCTGAATTCCTTCCTAGCCAGAACTCAAGTACTGAGGTTGCTGAACACAGCTCTGGTCTCTCCCCACCGGTCTAACACCTGGTATGTTTCCTGCCACCACCGACAATACCAGTTTCATTGCTATTATGTTCTACATTATAAAGCACTTTATTTTTTGTTAATATTATTTCCAAAAATATTTTTCCTATAGCAAACCGTAAGGTGAAGGAATAATTTGTTAGATTTTTTTTTCAAGAAATATGGAAAAGTTTAAGAAGGAGATAGAAGCAGATATTACTTTAATTATAAAAAATAGTAAACCAATTTGTGACATTTTTGCCAAACAATCTGGCCGAATAATTATTTTTATTTTAAATACATTTTTATTGGTTTAAGAGAGGAACGGAGAGGGACAGAGAGACAGAAACATCAATGATAAGAGGGAATCACCACCGATCAGCTACCTCCTGCACACCCCACACTGGGGATCAAGCCTGGGACCCGAGCTTGTGTCCTGACTGGGAATGCAATTGTTCGGTCCAGAAAAGCAGCAAAACCACACAAGTGATGCAATGACTGCCTCAGGACCAACTACATTGACTAATGACCCCCCAGCCCTGGCACCAACCAATCAGTGGAGACCAGGCCTCTGAAAAAGCGCACCTGGAAAACTCATGCGTATTCCATTGAGCCCCTCCCTAAGTTTTCTGAGACCTCCTCTAAGATTTCTACCTACAAGGGAGAGATCAATATGCTCAGGGTGAAGGAGCCGGCACACACTCTCCCGCAGGGGAACATGCCCGCACCACTCCCTTCCCACTTCTTTCCTCTAAGGGACCCCACAAGGCTTGCAACTAGGGGAGCAATGGACAGCAGCAGCTCATCCAGGCTAAGCCCCTAACCTCCTCCAGGCCCCCTTTTCTCTGACTTCTCAGTGAGCCAGAGCAGCCCAGCCTAGGCTCTCCTGTTACTTCTCCTATGCACCCTCCTTGCTTCACTAAGTTTATTTTTGCTGTGGCGAATAAATACTTACTTTGCTACACTTTGTCTCTTGATTGAAATCTTTCCTTCAAGAAGACCTGAGATCTCATTGCTTCGTTGGTAACATATTTAGTGCCACTACCCAGATTGCTCTTACTGTAACTCGGATTGTTTCATCACTGGTAAGCCAGTCGTCCTCGCCACCTTGGCTTGAAGGACATGACTCACTGTGTTCTCTTTCCTCCCTGCATCTTCTCCTCTGGCCATGGGTTCTCTCTCTCTCTCTCTCTCTCTCTCTCTCTCTCTCTCTCTCTCTGGATTACCATGCTTTGTGGGCACGGGATGAGCATTTAAAAGCCATTAGGCCACTCACTGCTAGAAGACTCCTATGACAGAATGAGTTGGTCATGGACCAGGAAAAGGCACCCCGCTGACCGCCAGCCAATGTCCATGCACCCAGGGACACTGTAAAATCACACAAAGCCCCCCCCCCCCCACAGCTTTTCCCTGTCAGGTTACTAGCTCTAACAGGAAAAAGAGAGAGAGAGAGATCCTGCCCCTTTGGCTGGAAAGATGTTCTTTTCTTCCCTTTCTCTCCCTTCCTTTGTGCTGAGTTAAATTCATGCTGACTCTCTTTGGGCTTTTTAGCTTTTTTTTGAAATCCTCAAGATAGGTCTAAAGATTAAGGGTTGAGAAGAACCTAGGCTATAGATAAGGGTCAAGATATCTAAGGACAGGGCGGGAAAAAGGATGGCTGGTTTCTAACTTTGGCTTTTCAATTGGAATTTCTGAGGGTCTGAATAAAACTTTTTACCACATAAATGAGGGCTGAACTTGTTCACTCTGAAGATGAGGGACACATCCTCTCTCCAGCCCAAATCGTAGGCATTCTTAGGCGACTAAGAATCTCTGTGGAGGTGTGAGAGGATAAACCTCAGGACATGCAGGAGCCCCATAGGGAATCCCAACTCAACTGTTTTTAATTATTTGACTCAACCAGTGAGTGCCCATAAAGGTTGGTTACCTAGCACTCTAAATCCTCACAGTTGTCTTAGAAAGCCGAGGAGAGAAACAATGTTCTAGACCAGCGGTTCTCAACCTGTAGGTCGTGATCCATTTGGGGGTCAAATGACCTTTCACAGGAGTCGCCTAAGACCATCGGAAAACACATATATAATTACATATTGTTTTTGTGATTAATCACTATGCTTTAATTATGTTCAATTTGTAACAATGAAAATACATCCTGCATATCAGATATTTACATTATGATTCATAACAGTAGCAAAGTTACAGTTATGAAATAACAACGAAAATAATTTTATGGTTGGGGGTCACCACAACATGAGGAACTGTATAAAAGGGTCGCAGCATTAGGAAGGTTGAGAACCACTGTTCTAGACCATCAAACCACAGAGGGAAGGCCGGGAGGGGGGTGCGGCTAGTAAGAGATCGACCAAAGGACTTGTATGCATGCATATAAGCATAACCAATAGACACAGACACTAGGGGGGTGAGGGCATGTGCTGGGGGATGGGGGTAGCCAGGGAGAGGTCAATGGGGGAAAAAGGAGATATATGTAATACTTTAAACAATAAAAGAATTTTTAAAAAAAGAAAAGAAAGAAAAAGTTATTCTAAAGCTGGTTATTTCTAAATGGGTAAAAAGATTTGTGATCACATCCCCTTCTACAGTCTTCTTAAAAGTTACCAAAAGCAAATGAAAAAGATTTTGTTCCTTTTCTACAGAAATTAGTAATTTGGATGATTTTGAGTATGTGTATGGTCTTTATGTGATATGTGTTCATCTGTATTATGTGGTGTGTTTTCTGTCTCACATGGCATAGCTAGGGCATAATATTTATTGGTTAAGAAATGAAATATTTATATAGATTAATCAGGATCCTGTGTTCTTGAAAAAATATTTAATGTTTAAACCAGTTTAAGTTGTATTAACATCTTTTAAAGTCATTATTATAAAATATGCATTTGTTTTACCTGGGTTTATAAAAAAATGTATATTATAATCTTTCGGTTGGTTGTTTAAATTTTAAGAAACATTTTTTAACTGAGAAATGACTTTGAGTTATTCCAATGGGCCCCTGGAATGCTTCAAAAATTGGTTCTCTCTCCTTATAAAGAGAAGTTTTTGAGCTAATTGGGGCTATTTAGTATGCTTAAAATTACATGGAAAACTTTGCCAAATAAAATAACAATAATAATAGTAATAATAACTATGCTATAGTATATACATATATTTTTATTAAAATGGATGTCCTGAAATTTTGAGCCTGCCTTAAGAAGGAACGTGCAAAATTCAAAACCAAGTTCAAACAAAAAAACTCTCAGGTGCCCTGTCAGTGACACCAGGCAAGCTAAGAGTGATGGCTCCTGTGGAGGCATCCAGCATCGTAGTCCATGTGTTTGTGGTCCTCGCATTGGAAGCCTATGAATTGTTTTCGATGTTCAGAGCGCACATGTAGTATTTTTATTTCTAATTATTTAAATATATTTTATTGATTTTTTAATGTATTT
>NW_006289813.1:13150853-13173164 GCF_000327345.1 Myotis davidii | reverse complement strand
GTAGGTGTCCTATAGGGCCCAGTGGCTCAGCCTCCCCAATTACCTGAGGTGGACACTCTTAGTGCACCCCTTTGTGGGCTGTGTGCACAGTCTTGTTGTAGGTAAGCCTTGATTGTTGTGAGTATCACTGGGAGGATTTAACCTCCAGGCCAACTGGCTGTGAGAATCAGCTGTGTCTATGGTGGGAGAACTTCGGTGCCAGAGACACCCTTATGGGGCAAGACTTGCTTCAGTGGGGCTTGGTGCTCACTGAGTCTGCCCCCTGAGTGTGTCCCTTATGGATCTGAGGTGTTGTAATCTGGAGTGTCCCATTCTGACTACTGGGTACACTGGCTCTTGGTTCTCTAAGGAGGTGCTAATTTAGCCTCTGCCTGAGGCTACCCAGCAGGAGCTGGGAAGAGATCTGCAGATTCCCCTTCCTTTTTGGGGGGTTTGGAGGTGCCCTGATGAGGCTCAGCTGTGAAGCAATGCAAGCCGCTGTGGGGCCTTGGGCATTCTCTTGGAAGTTCTGGGTCTGTCTGGCCCAGCTGCAGTTAGGTAATTATCAGGTTGCAAAGGGTCGGGGCATTCATATGCAAAAGCCTCCACCGCAGCCTGGGTGGGGTGGGGTCTCAAGGAATCAACAGGGTGGAGCAAGCAGCTATGGTGGATCCTCAGCCCTGCCCCAAGGAGTCACGCGTCTCAGTGTCCCGATAACTGCCGCAAGCACCTCTGAGGGAAAGCCGCCCTCAAGCTCGCCGGCTGCCAGACAGTCCAGTTTCTCCCCGCATGAGTCCTGGGTCCCCAGAGACTTCCCGGAACTGGAGTTCAGAGCAGTCGGGAGCCTGTGACTCCCTCCCAATTCAAAAAGACAGCCGCATCCTCAGGTGCCAGCCCCTTTCCGCGCGCGCGAGCCTCCGTACCTCTGCACTTTACTACCGCAGCTCCTCTGGCTCTCAGTGTGCTTTTCTTTCCTTCTAGTTGTAGAATTTACACTCAGCCAGCCTTCCTGTAGTTCTGGATGATGTCCGTTTTGTTTTTTTGTTGTATTTTTCAATTGTTGTGGGAGGCAGCAATTTCCCGGTGTTTATCTATGCCACCATCTTAGTTTCTCTCCACATGTAGTATTTTTAAATCTTACATACTATTTGTTCTCTATATATTGAAATTGTGTATAAAACCTAAAAATGTGGGTTTTGAGTCATTTCACAGTAATTACTATTTACCAAGAAATTGTTATCTTGAAGAGTTTTATCTTACAAAGAAAAACAGAGTTCTTTATCAATTGCATAATAATCAGGTCTATAACCACATCATTTTAAGTTGTGTCATTTACAGACAGTCATTGTTTTGCTCTGATGCATTTGCAAATATGTTCGTTACATCCTTGGAAAGGTCCATGAAAGGGACTCTGACTTCCTCTAAATTACAGGTTTCTAAACAGGTCATATCTTTAAACTAGATGATTTATAGAACGCTAAGAAATAACTGGATTAATAAAAATATTGGCAAATAATCAGAATAAACAAAAATTGTTTTTTTGGGAATGAATGGACTGAGCATAATTATAATTCTATTATTTTGTTCAAAATATTGCTGATTTTAAAATCTTTTGTTTTCCATATATAAGAAAACTTGTTTTTACCCTACAGCAATTTGGTAAATTATATCCTCATAGCTCTAGATGGTTTTCTCAGTGGTTAGAGCATCGGCCCTCAGACTGAAGGGTCTCCAGTTCAATTTTGCTCAAGGGCATATATCTCAGTTGCAGGCTCAATCCAGGCTCAATCCTCAGCCTGGGCAGTGCATGGCCAGTTGGGGTGTGTGCAGCAGGCAACCAATCAATGTGTCTCTCTTACATTGATGTTTCTCTTCCTCTGTGTGGCCCCTCCCTTCCACTCTCCCTAAAAATCAATGGGGGTGCGGGGGATATCCTTGGGTGAGGATTAACAAAACAAAACAAAAAAAATACACCCTCATAAACAATATTGAAGCATTTATATTTTCCTCCCTACCTAATCCCTCCAGATTTGGCAACTCTTAATGAGTGAGTATTATTATTTTCATGGCAATACACTTCTTTGTATGAATTCAATAAGACCAACTTTCATTTGCGGTTTTATTAGCCACGACTTTGACTGGAATGCCATGCCTATGAGAGATATGCCTGAACACTGCATATCACTGGAAAGCCTTAAGGAATGAATATTGACTTTTGTTTTGTTTTTTGTTAATCCTCACCTGAGGACATTTTTCCATTAGTCTTTTAGAGAGAGTGGAAAAGAGAGGGAAAGACAGAGAGAAACATCAATGTGAGAGAAACACATCGATTGGTTGCCTCCTGTATGCGCCCTGACTAGGGCCTGGGCCAGGGAGGAGCCTGTGAGCAAGGTATGTGCCCTTGACCAGAATGGAACCTGGGACCCTTTAGTCTGCAGGTGGACGCTCTACCTACTGAGCCAAGCTGGCTAGGGCTGAAGATTGACTTTAAAGCCAAAAAGATTACATCTAGGCCTCAGTTCTATTTCAGCTCCAGACCCAGAAAAGCGGCAAGACCAGAAAAGTGTCTCTGTGGCTCAGGACCAACTGCAATGACTAATGCCCCCTGCTCTGGCACCAGCCAATCAGTCAGTGGAGACCACAACCCTGAAAAAGCACGTTTAGAAAGCTGATAAAAATTGTATTGAGACCCTCTCCTGAGAGCACCCCCAAGATTCCACCTGCAAGAGAGAGATGGATATGCTCAGGATGAAGGACCCGGCACACACTCTCCCCCAGGGGAACATGCCCACTCCATTTCCTTCCCCACTTCTTTCCTCTAAGGGACCCCACAAGACTTGTAACTAGGGGAGCAATGGGCAGCGGCAGCTCAGACCAGGCTAATCCCCTTAAACCTGTCTCCAGGCCCTCTTTGCTTGACTTCTCAGTGAGCTGAAGCAGCCCAGCCTAGGCTCTCCTGTTGCTTCTTCTATGCATCTTCCTGGTTAAATGTGGGAAATATTGAATTAAATATAGGCTTATCATCATCGTTACAAAATTTCACTTCAGAAACTTCAATATGCTAATATGCACCCTGAAGAGAAGGTGTATGGCCTTTTCAAACTTATTTGGCCCAGACTGTTCTATCAGCTCATCTCCAAAGCCAAGAGACTGTAGAACAGGCTCTACCTGGACATGTCCACACATCACAGACACTCACTACATTCTAGCAAAATTTCAACACTAGTCACTCTCCATTGAATTGAAACTGTCTGTAATATTCTTTGCCTTAAACTTGTTCATGAGGATAAATATGCAAATATAGGGTGTCCCAAAAAATGTATACACACATTTTGAATAATTATAAAGGCATTGTTTAATAAAATACATTCCATTTTCAAAATTGAGCCATCGGCCATTAAAGTGTGTATACATTTTGGGGGGACAACCTGTAGAATCAGAAACACAAACTCATTTCTTCTCACTGGATCTCAGCCCAGGTGCCCAGAGTACTGAAATCAGCTACTCTGGCAGGTTGACCTACAGCAACGCTATCACTTAAAATAGGATTTTTAAGTGATAGAAGAGGAGAAAGGAGAACAAGCCGCTTCCTACTGGCCCTGTGCCTTCCATTTAGCACATCTAAAGGACCATTTTTCCTCATTTCAAAACTGATAGCCAACTTATTCTTGTTGTCTTGCTATTTAAATGGCTGTCTTCTTTTGCCAGAGCTTATTTACTCTAACACTGAATTTTAAGCATCTCTAAAAACACTTGATATGTTATTACTCTTTCCAGATAGCCTCTGAGAGGCACACAAAGAACATTCAGGAAGAAAGGAGGAATGATGCTGAATACAGTGCAGTGAACAAAAGGAGCTTCAAGGAGAGGCGCCCCGCTGCCCAGAGCCTGGACCGTGTCGCCAGAATGAGAACTTACCGGTACTTCTTGCTACTCTTTTGGGTTGGTCAGCCCTACCCAACTTTCTCGACTCCATTATCTAAGAGGACTAGTGGTTTCCCAGCAAAGAGAAGGGCCCTGGAGCTCTCTGGAAACAGCAGGCATGAGCTGAACCGTTCGAAAAGGAGCTGGATGTGGAATCAGTTCTTTCTCCTGGAGGAATACACGGGATCCGGTAATCAGTATGTGGGCAAGGTAGGATTCCATGGGGTGCTCTGACATGGTGTTTTTAAAAGCCTGAAGAAGTTAACTGCTAGCAGACAGACGGGGAGGGTGTGCACTAGTCCCCAACGCAGTAAGAACTGTTGCTTATCAGTAAGAGTTCTTCTCCCACTCGAGTCGTTTCAGGTAGAGGACTGTGGCTAGAAGCTGAGAAATGTTAGCACTCTTACAAAGAGAGAGAAATGCCCCGGTGGGAAATGATACGCCCACAACCATCCGCACAGGATTATCATAAATCCTTTAATTTTTACTTTAGCTGGAAAAATATGGCCCAGCTTATTCTATGAAGCTGGAGGTATTAAAAATAGGAACAGAGCGATTAAGCCGTAAGGAAAGGCAGGTCCCTTTTTCTCCGTCTGAAAGCAAACATTCTGAGCTTTTGTTCTTTGGCCGGGTTCAAGTTAACTATTTCTTAACTCTGGCACCTACAGCGCCGGCCATTCTCCAACCTAATGGAGCCCTTTGCCCTCAAAACCCTCCACGGCCTTCAGTTGGCTGTTGGGACTGCTGCTGCCGGTTTGTCTTGTCTCAGCTCATTGGCAAGAACTAGGCATTTCAAAGACTTGTGGTTTAGCCGTGGCGAGGTTCACAGAGGAGACAAATGGTTATGGAGAGGTGCTATTTCCAAATATCATCTGACCATTTTACTGACTCCAGAAAGTGGGATGAGGAGGCATCGCTTCTGATCGCCCGGAGCCAGGGCTGGCGCTGAGTCAGGGAAACAGCTTGGTTACGCTGTCAGCCTGAGTTTCCCTGACATTTTATCATCGGCTCCATTCGTGTTGCAGAATATCTGCATACTGTAAAGATGTGAAAGATAAAAAGCCAGGGATAAGGGTTTGAACTTTGTGAGTTCTGTGTTTCATCATATGGTGTTGATAAGAAAAATCATCGTCACACGTCCTGTACGTAAACAAACTGGGGGTGAACGTGTAACCGAGATGATAAACGTCTTCGTTTATGATTGCAGCTACGACTTCAGACATCAATAGTAGCATCTGCAAATTGCATAAATTTTGCAGATTCCAAGGGCTGCGTGGTCACATTTCAATCTGTTGTCAAATAGCCCCGAATAACCATGTGCAGAGCAGTCTCTTTAAGTATTTACCACTATCAGTGAGGGAGAGCCAGCCAGGGCTTGGGCTGAGGTAACCAGGCTTAGTTCCAATGAAGTGAATTATTAATATGGAATAAAGGAGGAGAGGAAGTATTCGGTGAAGGGGTGAACATCAACACAGATCCCCAAGGGCCTAGCCTTGTATTTGCTGTGAAATTCACACGCTGTGCCACTGCCGAAGACCGTCCGCGTGCCTGTACTTCTCCCTGTTTCTTTTGTGAAATTTGAATAGCACTGCATTAATAGGGTAATGGTTGTAGAAACATTAATAATCCTATCATCTTTAAAGCACCTTCTAGAATACAAATAACTACTGTCATAGAAGTTTTTTCAAGTACTTTGTCTAATTGATTCTCCTCTTTCTCTTTTCTGCTTTTTCCTCTCAAATGGTGATGCCCTTGTACAACAAAAATACCATGTATTTTTAAAGAAAGGCAGGCTATTTCAGGACACTAGGAGCAGCAGTGAACAAAACCGCCTAGGAATCTGCTCTAGGATTATAATTGCGGGAAGTAGTATTGCCTTGGGGAAAAGTCGTGAGCTGTGGCCCAGGGCCAGCGATTAACCTTCCCGGCTTCAGCTTCTCCTCTAGAAAACACCAATGCCTTGCTTCCTGGAGTTGCCGTGTAGTTTAAGTGAGATGAGAACTAGTGGCTGGCACATAGTAGGGGCATAAAGAAGTTGTTATTATTGGTGAAAAACCTACTGTATGCTCTCTATTACATTTATTGATAATGCATCGAAGTGGAATGTTGATTTTTATATCATTGCAAAAGTAAAATGAGGTAACTGATGGATCTCTCAGTGGATGGGAAATGTAAAGGAGAGAGGCGAAATCCCTTCACAGTCACAGCTTCAATCTGATTGGTTGGATTGGGATATTTTATTAGCAGCAAGATAAATTTCCCTGCCTTGCCTTTGCCTGCCCTCCCCCACCTCCTGGAAGCTGTAACACAGAAGAGAGCACTAGCTGGAGAAGAAAGTCAAGGGCAGGGATTGAGTAGTGGGCAGCCTTGCTTCATCTGATGTGTGTGAGAGGTATTCGTGCACTATTCATAGGGCGTTTTCCCGAATCTGTCTTTGGAGTTATGTATCATCAGTAGACAAAAGGAAGACTATAATGTGCTTCGTGCCACAATAAAAAAAAAATAGACAAAAATAAATAAATAAAATTAAAAAGAAAAAACGGGTTGAGTTCCTCATGTGGCAACAAGTTGGTCCACTTTTAATAAATATGGAATAAAACAGAGACCGATGAGAATATCCAGATCCATAGGGTCCAGAAGCTTTTGAAAACAATTTTTTTTTTGCCAAGATCAGGCGATAGCAGAGTTTCCAGATTTCCTCAATTCACAATGTCCTTAATGTCTCAATCATTTTTTTCACAGTGTCCTTAGGTCAAAAGAAATAGTTAGGTCCAAACAATTTACTAAGTATTTATGTTCTAAAAACAAATAACTGTTTGACAAAAATACACAGTTAACAGAAAAAAAATAATTGCATTTCATTCTTAAATAACCACAGTTACTTACTAATGGAAGGTGTGTGCCTTCTGGGCACTGCACACCTTCTCAGACTGGACATTTCCTTTTCCACATTGATTTTTGCATATACCTGCCTTCTGCTACTGTGCTGGGGGCAAGCCAGCTTCATAAATACCTAACATCATCAAAAGAAATGTAGCACCACCTACTGTTGAAACTGTGAACTACTCTGAGCTAGTACTTCACAAGATGTCTGACAGAGTCAAGGGTTTGTTGCATTATTTCCCTGGAAATTTTTAAATATTTTTCTGGTGCCACAGTGAGTTCATTGCTACACCCCAAGGTACCTCAGTGAACACTCTGGGAACCCTTAGACAATAGATTCCCATGTAAAGGTATACAAAGGCTTACTGAACCTTATCCCTAGTAAAAAATAGTTAACTTGGAGCCTCTTCTTGAGGCCTAAAACAAAAGATTAATAGTACAGGTAATGGATAGAGGCGTTAACTGAGGAAAAGTAGTGCAGTCGAGCAAATAACACTTGCAGTAGAAGAAAAGTGTTTTGACATGATAAACATTTGTTTATATTTGTATTTGTGTTCATTGGTTCCAGTTATTCTGGGTTCAAGTCAATAGAGATGACAGTGACAATTGTGAAGCAAGGAAAATTTGAGAATTGGTGTGGGAGCAAAGGGCTATCGAGAGTCCAAAGAGAAAAAAAGATAGGGTCACATGAGCATCCAAGAAGCAGGAGAAGACAGAGTTGGAAGCTAGATGACAGTAAAGTGAATAGACAAGGTCATACTTAAAACTTGAAGGGCAAGCGAGAGCAGTAAGACCTTCCTCCTTTTCTTGTCTTAATACTCCTCAGCATTTCACTCATGGCCATAAGATGAACAGAGACACAAACATGGACTCTGCAGGTTAGGTCGGGAGGCACTTACTGTGAACAGCTGAGATATTGAAAACCCAAACTCTGACATATGAGAACATTTCAACACCTGACTCACCTAGAAGGGTGGTGGCAGGTAGAGGTATCCAGGTAGGAAGAAGTGGTCCTGTACTGGGTAAGAGTTTGTGAGCTTAAGATAGATAGATACAGATACAGATAAGGAATGTGATTTTTTTTTCTAAAATACATGAATATTTGGATGCTGATTTACCATAAGCAGCATCTATGTCACCTGGGCACTCATTAGGATGCAGACTCCTGACTCACCTAGAAGGGTGGTGGCAGGTAGAGGTATCCAGGTAGGAAGAAGTGGTCCTGTACTGGGTAAGAGTTTGTGAGCTTAAGATAGATAGATACAGATACAGATAAGGAATGTGATTTTTTTTTTCTAAAATACATGAATATTTGGATGCTGATTTACCATAAGCAGCATCTATGTCACCTGGGCACTCATTAGAGATGCAGACTCTTGGGCCCCACCTGAGAAGCTGCATTTCAACAAGAGCCCCAGGTGAACTGTATGCACATTCAAATTTGACAAGTGCTGCTTTTACAAATACTTTGCCTGGGTCTCGCCTCCCCAGAGGTTCTGATTGACTTGGTTTTTAATTAAGTATTTATGAATTTATGATTCCAATATGTGACAAAATTTGAGAATCGTTGCCCTAGGAGAATATTATCGGCAATAATTATAACACAACATGGCAAGTTCGGCGATAAACGTCTGATGGAAATATAAGAGAGAGGGCCAGCTGGGAGCGGGGTTCAGCGGAGCTTCCTGAAGGAGGTGATGATGTTGAAGAACCACCTCAAGGTGTCAGCTCGCACGGCAGAGGGAGAATTACCAGGACTTCCCAATTAATTGGATGCCAAAGGAGAGAAAGCCAAAGGTTCAGAGATTTCTATTCAGAATCAGACAGTGGTTCTATTAGAATCACTAATGCCGGCACAGGAAACAGAAAGAGGTGCATATTTTCTCGTCCAGGTTTTCAGGGAAGAGTGTACGATTTAATACAAAATCTACTTAGGTTATTTTTGGCTTTTAGAAAAATAAGAAGAAAGCATCATAATTTCACCCTTTCAGAAAAACACCATGCCTTCCTGCCAGCTTTAGGTAATGTAGCAATTCCTTGGTGACAATCAGTCTATAGTGTGAGATTAAGCTCATTAAGAAAGAACAGAGGCAGATATTGATTAGATGTTTGAGGCACAGGCATTAAAACATAGATAAATATATTTTTAAACCTCACAACTATGCACAATATGAGGCAAAAGATTCACATATTGTCATTAAACAGACCCCAGCGAAGCTTGATTTCCTTGTCTCCTCCACTTGATCCTTCACAATGTTCTTTGTCCTCTTCTTCCACACAATGTGTACCTAAAACTAATCTCCATTAGAAGCATTCGAGATGCTCCTATTTTTGGTAACATACCAGGAGATCTGTTTTCATGGACTTTGGTGAACTGTATATTTTCATAGATATTTTCTGATGCTAGTTTTTTGGAAGTTGGTGATGGTCTTCTTTGGCAGAGCTTTCCCCAAAACTAGTAACTGTGCTTTTTAAAATATCAGGAAAATGTGGCTCCTATTTGATATTCTGATGTACATGTCTTCCTAATATGTCTTTCTCTTGAGTCTTTAAAATTAGTATTTACCCAGTTCAACGAAGCCAATATTCTTAGGATGATTGGACAGTAATGTTTTAATGGCCCATAAAAATAAAAGTTGTCAGCCAAATACACCTTTATAATGAGGGATGAATAATTATTTGTTCCTATAATTACATGACCCAAAAATCAGTCAACATAAAGCAACATATTATATACATTCTGAAAGACCATTTAAAAGATACTGTAATTAAAATATTGCTTTATTATATTCCTTTTTTTCTGAAAAGAGCATAAACTTAAGACTAGAAACCTCCTGGTGCTAATTGGATGGGTGATTCAGAGACTCATTTAACCCCCTGTTACTTCAAAGAGCAGCATCGGTGAAAGCCTCATCACAGTAACCTTTACTGAGCAACACCTTGTTCCAGACACGCTGCCAAGTGCTTCAGGTGTACTATCTCAGTGAACCCTCACAGCAACCGTAATGCCCACATGTTATTATATCCCTGTTTTATAGATGAGTAAATTAAGGCTCAGAGCAGTCCAGTATTTTAATCCAAAGTCTCACACTGCTGGAACTTGGCAGTTGGCTTCTGTCTGTTCAGTTATCTCCCCCCTCACACACACCACTGCTTCGCAGAGCCAGGGCAAGGCACAAAGGGAAAAACAGACACACAACATACTTTGGTGAGCAATGATAGAATTCAATTCAATGTCACAAATACCTACTGAGAACCTGCTGTGGGGCGGCCATGAGGAGAGAGAGAAAGAATTTTTTTTAAAGACTGCTGTTAAAGAGCTACGCAAATATGTTTGCATGACTATTTTGTGTCTTCCTTTTATTTTTGCTTGATTTTAATTTCCAGAACACATCAGTGACATTCAAAATAGTTACATGTGAGGATTTTAAAATTAGATATGTACTTATTGGTCTTTTGGGTCATCATGGTGAAGTGTCTCTTTTTTTATTTCTCTTGATAACCTTCTCTAAACTTCAGTGACCTGCAATCTTTTCTCCCTGAGGCAGGACAAGTGCCTTGAGCACATCTTTCTTCTTCATCATTTAAATTTAATGCTCAGCCATTTAACACTTTTATATTTCAACTGATGGTATATTTCAGAGAACGTGCATTCACTTGCTTGTTGGATGTCCTTTTTTAAAATGTCTCAAGAAGTAACTTCCCAACTGCTAATATTGGTAGTAATCCTCCTTTTGTTTCTACTACCAGCCAAACTAATTTCAATTCCTTAATGACAAAAGCTTCAGTTTGCCATCTGATGCTAAGAAAATGTCCCGTTTAATAGCAATTCCCCAAGTCTCGAACTCCCCTCTCTGCACAGTTGCTCATGTAGAGAGCAAAACAGTTAAAATGTCTGACCTTGGTCACAAACCCAAAGGCAACTTCCAGCTTCCTGGGTCACACAGAGTAAAGTACAGAAAGCCAACAATGACCCAATCCAGAATCCTCCAACTTCCAAGTCATTATGCCTGTGGAATTCTATATCCTTCTGCTTATAATTCAATTTGTTCAGAAAAATAAAGGGATGAAGGTGAATAAAAGAGAAATAAGGGTTTAGATTCTTTTTGTCCCCACTGAGCTATTTTACTTCCACGCTCTACCAGTCAAACAGAGCTAGAGGTTGTTGGAAGGTTATAGAGACTCTACATGCTCATTATAACAAATCCCCCAGAATCTAGCCCATGGACATTGTTAAGTAGTTCTTCACTGATTGCCTTAACTTGTTTGTACTACTGTTGAACCGTGTAATTCTTGATTTGCACCAGAGTTCTTCATTTTTTTTATCATATTATGGGTCTGCCATAGCAAATATAAACATCTAGTTTATATTTCTTTTAAAATCAAAATCCCTAATTATAATTTTGACTGAATTTTATTGAAAAAAATTAGATTAAAAATCCCTAACATATGTGTGTAATTAACAGTCAATAGGTTCTTAAACCACAATCTTTTTCATTTCCATTGATATGAATGACAGCATTAGAACATTATTTTAAAAGTGACAAGACAAGTATATAGTATAACCATAATTAGAAATTTAACTATTAGAGGGCAGTACCTCTCTAGTCAAAATTAAATATATCTTCCTAATGTTCTTTATTTTGTTTTTTTACCAAAAAAACAAACAGGTTTTTGATAGGGGTTCTGCTTTTTATAACCTTCATCAAACTTAGGGATTATGTTTAGATCTTAATGTGTCATTGGAAACTCAAGAAGGCATCTCTTTTTGTGTAGATGTAGACTGCTGGTAGCAACTCCCCCTTCCTATAAGCCTTCATGCAGTCAGTTATTAAGACGACAATGCAGTATAATCCTGATGAGCATGCTCAGTATGCCAGTATTCTTTCCGAACCTATCTTTCCCCCGGGAATTGAAGAAGGGGCTGAAGGAAAGTACAGAATTCCCCAGAAGAGAATAAGAGATTTTTTTTCTTATTGCCATTATTGATAAATAAGTAAAAGTAACACGTATTCTCAAAGGTAATATGAGGCATCAAATTTGAAATTATGCAACCTGCAATAAGAAGAAAAGCAGCATGCCAAAATATCTCACTGGAAAAATATTTATAGTTTCTTCCAGTTTTCCATTCACAGAGAATGCATGTACACAAGAAAAGAGAGGCACTTTAAAAGATTAAAACGTATACATGTGTGAAATATATGAATAAATATTTTAGGTGCATTGGTGTATTTCAGCAGACCTGAGGGCAGTAATAAAAGCATAACAAAAAGCTTGAAATATCACTCTGGATGTGGGATTTAATGCTGACTAGAGGGAACAGAGATTGGAGTTAAGAAGGCAATTGAAGAAGTTATCTCAGCTATGGCATTTTCGAATAGATTTGGAAAGAAAATGCTTTTCATTCGTTCAACAATTACTCACCAGAGTGCAAAGTTAATAGCGGAGGCAGCCTGCCTATGTTTGAGCCACAGCTACACTGACTATCTAGGTATGTTGAGCAAGTTACTTAACCCCTCTCTGCCCTCAATTTCTTTAACTGTTAAATGAAGGGGGTAATAAAGTCATTGAGGTGAGGCTTAAATAAGTTAATACACAGAAAGGGCTTAGAATGGGCCTGGTGTATCATAGGAAACTAAGGGAAGACCAATACCAGGCAGGATGGCTCCCTGCTACCAAGTGTGCCTTCAAAGAAAGAAAAGGTGAAGGGAAGGAAGAAACGAAGGTGCCCAGAACATCCCACTAATGTTCTGCCTCCTTCAGGGAAGCCAAGCATCATGGGTCAGGAGATGGTGTCAAAGCAGCTAAGGCATCTGCAAATATGATTGATTAAAACACCGCAATTCTGAAGGCTAAGCATACATAAAAATACCAAGTTTTCTTTATTATCCCCACCGAACAAAAATAAAACGCACACTATGATCACATTAGTGTGCATTTGTGTTCAATCTTGGTAACTTTTCTTCATCCTCCTATTAAGGCTACTTATCATGTATTTCATTTTAAAGCATCAGTTTGCACCACAATTTAGAGTTTATATTATTTAAATTACTGTGAAATGTTAAGTGTTCTAGTAATTCAAAAAATGACTATAGTACTTCAGGCATCCTAATATTTCAGGTTGGAGTTATCATAATTAAGTTGGAATGATATTACAATCTCCTTATATTATTGAATCAAAGTTTTATTGTGGGAAAACTGCTCTTGATTTACTTGTTTAATTACCCTTAATGCTTCACATTTTAGAGCAAAATAATGAATTCCTTGTTTAAGGTTGAATTTTTGACCTTCAATAATTGAGTAGTGTTTTATATTGGATCCCAGCACTGCTCTTCCGCTTGGTACTTTCGATATTAAATTTATACCTTTGAATAATTATATCTTTGTAAACTCTGCAAGATCCTACCCTACACATCTTGCTCATCTTTGTATCCTCCAAGGTGCCTGGTACAGATTTCGCACATTGGAAACTGTCAAGTATTCCTTAATTAAGCTGCAATGACCACAAAAGATGAAAATCTGCTATACTGTCTGAAAACTGCCTCCCACTTTATTGGCGTGAATGGTTTGATATGGATATCATTGGTGGTGCTTTGTGGTGCTTGTGTCATTGAATTGACAACTGAAAATCTAGTCTTTAAAGTTGAAGAATATATAAACAGTAAACATATAAACCAAATTTATTATGAAAGTCTTTCCATGGAAACTACCTCTGAAATTTTCCCATCAAACTGACACAAAAATTTACAATAGGATAAAACTCAAGCTTCCGTAGTGCAAACCAGAGAAACTAAAGACAACACAGTTGTATGTGCATGAACTAACAAGAAAGACAAAAAATATATAGCAAATAGTATCATATCATAAAAGTTGGCTCCTTTAAGATTTTTACAAATGAAAACCAAACATTATTTGGGGTCTCAGTAGAAGAAAGTTTGAAACAAAATGAGAAAAAGCCAGAGTTAACCAACAGAAAACAAACTTCTTTCTCTTAAAATTCCTAAGAAAGTACAGAGTGCTCAGTAAAAGAGAAATCATTTAAGACCCTAGAACCATGATTGCAATGATCCACAATAGATCAACGATCAAGACAAATGTGATAATGTAGGGAGAGAAAAATTCTATATAATGACTAATTCTTTTTTTACCAACTATATTTTCTTCTAATCAACATATTTTAATTCTCACAGGAAAAATCATCATCTCTGGAGAATAATCTCATCTTTATTCTTTCTACTCTTTATGTTAAGTACAATTCAGAAGAAAAACATAAAAGAGGAGATGCAAAGAAAATTTGCTTTAAAATACAGACATGTAAAACTGTAGCATGCTTTTATTGTTTTCTTTTCATAAATTGGAAAGCATAAGAATCTGGCTCATTGCCTTCCTTAATCTATAGCCTGGGGCTACATCCCCTGCGGGGGGGGGGGGGGGGGGGACAAATACCCTCCAGGAAGAGAGCATCCCTTTTAAAAATCAAATAAAGCTTTTTTTTGCATCTTCTCTAAGTTTGAGATTATTTCCAAATAAAAGATTTTGGAATATGAGATTTTGGCATATGAGATTTTTTTAAAATTAAAAAATAAAAAGCAAGGCAGAATGGATTATAAGAAATTGCTTTCTGATCCTATTTGTATTTTGAGTGTTCTATCCATCCTCCCACCTATGTGTATTATGTAAAAAGAATAAAAGGGGGGACTATTTACCCTGTGTTAAAGCTATGATCTTGGTAATTACCAATCCTCTGGCCTCTTAAAGTGAAATGTAGTTTTAAAATTAAATCAAAGAAATTAGGTGACTTGGGCAAACTTGAGTGGCAGTACTTTGTTCAGTTTTATCTCCTTTTCAGCAGTCTACACATCACTGACTTAAGTTTTACAGCGATAATGTGGCAGTGTGAAGCAAACCATGAAGCAACTTCTAAGGGGGGATAGAACAGGACACACAACACAAGGGAAGTCATCCCCTAGCAGGGGGAGGCAGCATGGATCGTTTTTAGCAGTTTCGCTGCAGATAGCTGGTCATGAGATAAGGAGCAGTGATGACGTTATCTCACATTTTATCAGGCACTACAGTTTAGGGCATGCTCTCTCACATGTAAGAGAGATTCACGGGAGCATGCCTCCACTTGAGGAAGCCAGAATCCAGCTTTTCTGATATGGTTACATCAGATACTCTTCCCTAAAACCATATTATTAAGATATTAACATAGCAGAGAGCCATTTCAGATATGGTGGGCATATGAAATAATAGCACACAGGCTTAGGGGTTGGAGCACTAAAGTTCATGACTCTAACATCATTGTGAGGACACTTACCCAGTTTGGCCGTTGGGACCGTTCACATTTCTCTTCACTGATTGTTTCACAGTTAGTTCCCTTAAAGAAAAAGAGAGTTGTTCAAATCATTCAAGAATTTATATGCTAGTTCCCAAGCAAGGAAATCTAATAAATGAACTCATAATCTTCTCTCCTAGAAATGCTCGCCATTATTTCCTAGACTGTATGAGTAGGTTACAGAATTCAATTTAATCATCATTTCCTGAGCACATATGGGATGCTTGAGAGCTTTGAATTTGAATAAAAAATAGTCTCTCCCTCAAGTAAACTACTTGTTTTAGGAAGATATGGCTTTAACTTTTTAAATCCCAAGTAAGAGTCAACATAAGATTATTATATCTAATATGATTTTTATCTTTGAAGAAAAACATATTTGAGGAAAAGTCCATTAGCTAGTGAGAAACATGATTTTTTTAAATCTCTGCTGCTTGATTTCTTGTGTCTTAAATGTCTGCATTTATCTATAAATATTTTCTTCCAAGTGTAGTGTCAGAGATAGAGAGAGATGAAACGCGAAAATTGAACTGGAATGCCCTGAGTTCCCGGGTTCTTGTCTCAATGGTTTTGAAGAATGAAGCCACGGATGAAAGGTGATAGGTGAAAAGTACAGAGACTTTATTGCAGGTAGACGCTACCTCTAAAACCTAATTCTAAATTCTAAGCCTGAGACTCTGTCCCTCCTGGACGGACAGAGGGGCCCCTGAGAAGGGTGACCGCTGCTCTCTTTGTCTTGAGGCATTAAATAGGCTGCAGTTCTTTGTTTGAGCCTGCCCCTTCTTATTGGTCATTGTGCTACATAGAGTTAGTTTTCAAAGCTCAAAGCCCACGTGCTGTCCCCCACCTTCTCTCCCCCTTATCTTGTTGGTTGGAGTCACTGTTGATTTATCTTATAGCTCTCCCAGTTGTGTTGGCAGAGAAAGCCTTATCTCATGGCCCACCCAGCTACTCAGGTCAGGGCTACTTTTGGCCTAACTTACGGTAACTCTAATGGCTCAGGCTCGAGATGCCTTTTGGTTTATGGCTGTTTTTAATTGCAAGGGTCAGATGTATTTCTATTTGCCTATTCCATTTCTCTACTCTCTGTACAAGTAAGATAAACACACTGGCATCTTCAAGTCTCCATTCTGTATTCCTTCTCCCATAGGCCCCTTTTTATTCCTAACCTAAACCTGCCTAATTAAGCTAGCTAGCTAACCCTTTCAAAGAAAGGGAGAGAAAGGAAGAGGGGGAGTGTGTGTGTGTGAGTGTGTGTGTGTGTGTCCTTAGCTTTGTCAATCGCTGAAAAGATTACAGTATGAGGCAAAAAAGCAGGATTAAAACTGGTGAGTTACAGTGCCTTGCTAAATCAATTTTTGAGTGGGTATCTGGCTCTCAACTTGATTTACCGCTGGCATTTTGAAAATGAAAATGTTAGACTAAGCAAGAGTTGAGACTAATGTCTTCATCTGCCGAAGACCTTGGACATCCAGAGCCAAGCACAAGGCAGGAGTAAACAATGCCTTTTGGGGGAAATAACTACATGCAGTGAATAAACCAAAAGGCATTTGTCTAATTGATAAGTCCAAAATGAACAATAACCTCTATTACAGTTTGTATCATTTGTGCCAATAGAATTTACAAGTAACTCAGCCTGGGGCCTAATATAATAAATACAAGGAATCGGGGAACTTTTGCAATCATCCTGGAAAGTGTTGTTCGACAGCATGTGCTCACGTGAGCGAACACAGACTTTGGAGTCAGGCTGGTCTCGGTATCCTTCCTGGCTCTGCCCTTAACTTCCAGTCAGTTACTTAACCTCCCTGACCTCAGGTTCTCGGAAAAAAAAAGAAAATAGGAGAAAGTAATGCTTGTCTCCTGGAGGTGTTCTGAGACTTAGTTGAGGTATCACACAAGGCACTTAAGCAGTACCAGACACATAGTGTCACCCAAGGTTAGCTTTCTTCCCTCTTCACTGGGATTCTTGAACTGAAACCACATACAGTTTCAGTTCACCTTGAATCCCAGAGATAAGAAACAACGGTCATCGTTTTCTATTTCTGCTGTTAACAAGTTACACAAATTTAGTGAATTAGAACAGTACAACTTTATGCTCTTGCAATTCAAGAACTCAAAAGTCTAAAATGGGTTTCACTGGGCCAAAACCAAGGTGTCTGCAAGGTGTCCTTCTGAAGGCGCTAGGAGAATCCCTCCCCTTGCCTTTTGAACCTGCGTTCCTTGATTCGTGGGCCCATCCTTCCCGTTCAAAGCCGGCAGTGTAGCAACTTCAAATTAATCTCTCCGCTTCACTGAACATTTCCTTCTCTGACCCCCTACTTTCCCTTAGAAGGACGCTGGTGATTACGCTGGCCTCTGTCAGGACAACCCAGGATAATGTCCCGATCTGAAGAGCTTTATCTTAATCACACCTGTATATCCTTTTTACCTTTAAGGGATCATAGTCCCTGGTTCTGAGAAGCAGTACAGGAACCTCTTTGGGAGAGCCATTATTCTGCCGACTACATCTACTACAACCTAAAGTTTTGTTCACTGACTAGTTACTTTGGTACTTTTGACATTAAATTCAAAGTATTGAGTGTAAAAGATAAATGCCAAGGATATGAATAAATTTTTCTTGAGTTTAGATTGAAATTTTTTTCACTTTTAGAATTTTTTCAAAAAATTCTCCTCCACATAACACAAGTCTTTTTCAGTGGCTATTAAATCTAACAAAACATAAAAGACGGAATTGAGTGGGGTCATGTGTTATCTCTATAAATGAAGAACTCTTTATGATATAATTTGAATGAATTTTTAAAGTTATAACGTACATAATGAGAAAAAAAAGATGGAAGGAGAGAAAGATGATAGATAGTAGATAGATAGAGAATTCCATCAGTGGCTCTCAGTGGAGGCAATTTTGATCTCAAAGGACATTTGGCAATATACGGAGACATTTTTTACTGTCACAACTTGAAAGCTGCTACAGGTATCTAGTGGGCAGAGGTCAAGAATGTTGAAAAATAGGACAGGTACCTCTACAAAGAGTTACCCAGCCCAAACTGTCAATGGTGTAGAGGTTGGAAAATTCTGCATTAGATCTCTATAACTCGGCACTTAAAATATTGTTTGGTACAGAGTATGCCTTTCATGAATATTCATAAAAGTGGATGTAAACATCGAGAGAAAAATATTTGTGTTGTAGTTAACAGACTAGACTGGAATGTCAGACTGCCTGAACTCAAATTCTGCTGCCGGTGGTTGTATGATACTGAAAAGTTACTTAACTTTTATCTTGCCTCAGTTTCCTCTTTAGTGTAGAGGGGATAGGAAGAGATTCATAATGAGTAAAAAATTATCTAATCTATATAATAAATTTAGCACATTTTCTAGCCCATAGTACAGGCTTAATAAATGCCTGCTATTACTATTTTCCCAAATCCCAACCAAACCAATTCCCAAATTATCTATATATATATAAAAGCCTAAGTAACTGTCCGACCAGTAGCTATGACATGCAATGACCCCCAGAGGGCAGACAGTCTGACCGGTAGCTATGATGCACACTGACCACCAAGGGCAGATGCTCAACACAGGTGCTGCCGAGCTGTGGTGACTTGGCAGCTGTGGTTCTCGGGTGACACACCCAGAACCAGAGAGGAGGGAGTGTAATCCTGGTATGTCACCCTAGAACCACCCTCTCGCAATTCAGAACCCCTTGGGGAATGTCTGAGAGCCAGTTTCGGCCCGATCCCCGCAGCCAGGCCAAGGGACCCACCAGTGCACAAATCTGTGCACCGGGCCTCTAGTAAATAATATAAAAGAACACTTTAAAGATAAAATATTCCCACTGTTATAAAGTAGAAAATTTTCCACAAAATTATTTATGTTGTATAGAAGAAATTAATTTTTTCAGGTCATTACAAGAGGCAACATAGTATAACCAGAAAAAGAACATAGGATATGGAGATAGCCCAATCCTAGGTTTTGTCAGAGAAAAGGAGATTTTCCAGATTCTTTTAGAGCCCTTTCAATGAATCAAAAGATGGGTCTGGCCAGCTAGAATAAAACTCACTGATTCTATCTAATAAAAAGGGACTATGCTAATTGACCCTCACACCGTTGCAAAGATGGCAGCACCCACAGCCAATAAGGAGGGAACATGCTAATTGACTGCCACACCCTCAGAGATGGCAGCACCCACAGCCACAAGATGGCGGCGCCCAGTCCCCTCAGCCCTGCCATGGTGGCAGGCACACGGCAAGGCCAGGCCCCTCCATACGCCTGCCTCCAGGGTCCCCCAGTACCCTCAGCCCCCCAGCCACCCAGGGCCAGCCCAAGGCACAGGCAAACCTTGGATGGCGGCTGCCCAGCCGACCAGGGCCGGCTGAGGCTTGCACTGCCAGAAGTGGCAGCAGCAGAGGTGTGATGGGGTGTTGCCTCCTCCTGATCGCCAGGTCGCCTCCCGCCCCTGAGGGCTCCCAGACTGTGGACGGGGTCAGGCCAGGCTGAGGGACCCCCCACTCCAGTGCATGAATTTTCATACACCAGGCCTCTAGTCATGTATAAATGTCATCACGAAAAATTATTGGTGCCAGGCTCAGGGCTGCAGGCCACACTTCCATCCTAGCTTTCCTCTCAGATTTTATAATGGAAATCAGCTCTTCTCGTCACCAAACTCATGTGGTGGGGTACTCCTGCAGCCAAGGGAGGCATTTCACATTTCTGGCTCCTAAATACGTGCACATGCACAATCTTGTGCATATTTGAAGTCATTTTACTGCCCTGAGACAATGTCTCTGAAGTCCTTAAAGGGGGCCAGGGAGCAGGGACAAGTTTGTGGGTACAGGTGAATGGGGAGTCGGCTTTTCCTTTCCCTTTGGGGAAATCATGTAGCGAGGAAGAAGCTCATTTTAGCTCCCCAGAGCCTTCCAAAGCTTCTCCATGGCAAGAAAAAGGTGGATGGTCCTATAGATGGTCCCTACCAAGGACAAAGCAACTCGTTAGCTACAACCAAGGACAATGAAGGAGTCATAGTCAGACATGAGGGCCTATGGAGAAGAGAATAGAGCAGGTCATCTGGGACCTTAAGGAGCTGAGGTCATGATTCCACCTGACAGAACCACAGACACCACTAAGGAAAGTAATGGACGAGAGACTAGCAGGCTAGAGACTAGCAGGCCAAAGGACAGTGCAAGGACTACCTTTGGTTCCAAACGCCCCAAATTTCCCTCCGGTTCAGGCCATGTGGCTCTGTCTTTTTCATACACCCAGATGTCATCTTAGACTAGATCAGGGGCAAGCAAAGAAAGCTGAAACCAGAAAGACTAGGATTTATTTAAAAGAGTTATCTAAAGAGACTATATTATTGAATCAGACAGACTTTATTGAATTGCACTAAATTATTGACTCAATAGTCAACCTAACATAGAGTTCCTAATATTCAATAGGACTAGAGCTTGAGGGATAAATTATTTAAAAAAAAAAAAAAAGGCCCTAGCGGGTTTGGCTCAGTGGATAGCATTGGCCCATGGACTGAAGGGTCATGGGTTCATTTCTGGTCAAGGGCACATACTTCAGTTGCAGGTTCGATCCTCCACCCCGACCCCACCCTCGCGCTAACAATTGATGTATCTCTCTCACATCAATGTTTTTCTTTCTGTGTCTTTCCCCCTCCCTCTACTCTCTCCAAAAATGAATGGGAAAATATCCTCAGGTGAAGATTAATAATAATAATAATAATAATAAGGAAGCTGCATCTAACCTTGCATATCTGAGTGCAGTGTGAGAAAATATGGGATCCTGCAACTCAAGGGAACGAGTATTTCTATTTTAGCTGACATTATTACTTTTATTAGCCCAGGCACCTACTCAAGGCGTCCTTTGACTCTCTCCCACACTGAACCTTGAAACCATGCCATGCACTCATCTGGTTGCTAAATCATTTTTCTCCCATTAGTAAATCTAAACTCCTCCAAGAACTCTTCGTAAACCATCAAAGATCTAACACGTTCCCTGACTTCACCTTGTCCAACTTATAACTTCCTTCCATGCTGTTCTCCATCTTTTCATTTATTCTTTTATTCCTAATACTTAAAGTACTCAACTACCTAATTTCTGCTTTTATTCTGTATCTTTTACATATGAGTATTTATGAGCCTAAATTGCAAGTTTGTAGAAGACAGGTATTGTTTTGTATTTGTTGCCTCTTCAAGACAATAAGTGTTTTTAAATGGTCTCGGTTGATAGTTAAATCATGTTTATTATGGAACAACATTTCCATAAAATGGATCATTTTCCATACATTATTCATTACTTTCTGCAAAAGGGATGATACTTAAAATATGATTCAGTAAAATCTTGTAGCTTCTTCACCCTTAACAGGTGTCTTCTGTCCCAGTCCCTAGTGTAATTACAATGGTCATGAGCTTAAGATGCTTATAACTTCTTTGCTCTTTTCAGCAAATACAAGTGACATAATTGTATTGAGGTTTCATTGGTTATTAAAGAAATTTATTTAAGAACTGAGACAATAAGTTGTATTCCTCCCTCATATTGCTCAGATTGGACCTTGTGCCTAATGTTTGGTAATAATTGCTAAATTATCTGGCAACTTTAGGAACATATATTCTTGATACATGGAATTATTTTAAAATCAAGTGAGAAAGGGGATGGGGGACACTAAGATTTGCTTTGGTGATACTCTCCTGGGACCAAGTCCACAACCCAAATTTGTCAAGGTGATGTACTTAAAAAATAATAATAATAAATCAACCGAAAAACAAATAAGACCAGGAGCTCTTTCTAAAACCAAATGCCACAGGTATGTAGTAAAAGTCCCGCCAGCGTCAGATGAGATGTGCCTTTCTGAGGGAAGCGGATAATTTTTACTTGATGGTGAATCGTTAAAAGTGAACCAGATGATTAAGCTTAATGGAACAGCCACATTCAACTGAAATTAGTAAGAACATGCCTCCAGCAGCCTACAACCTTTTATTTGTTGTTGTTTAACTTCTGCCTTTACAGTGGCCGTGATGAATGACATCACAAATGAAAAAATCCAATTAAAATCTAAGTGCTCAATAAACCCCTAATGTCTGCTTGTCACCACCCCTTTACTAGCACCGATGTCTTCTGTTTCCTTTTTTCCTCAAGAAGAGAGAAAAGAACTGGGCCCCGGGGGAGTTCAAGGTAAGGGGGGTTGGGGGAAG
>NW_006289813.1:13141130-13150771 GCF_000327345.1 Myotis davidii | reverse complement strand
GGAAAGAATTATACAAAAGCTTCTGAGGTTCCTGTTGCCTTGCACCCCATCAGACACACACCCTGCAGGTGGAGGGGATGAGGTTAAATTGTTTTATCATCATACGCCTGAGTGAAGAGGTGCATTTTCCCACTGGGTTTCAAATATTGGTAAATCAGGAATTGGGATCGGCAGAGCAATCCCTGTTCACCCTCTTACTTAGTGTCTCTGCTGCTCTTCCGCACCGTCTCGGGTATTTGTTCTATAAGTCATCGAAATGGTCTCTCCCGACAGCTAAAAATAAGCTTCTGATTACTTTTACCTGAATCAATCTTGTGACCAGATGTGGTATTCACCTACTAAGTGTGCAACAATTACCATTGAGAGGGATGCGAGAACAGGCCAAGGGGAGTCTATAATCTAGTGGAATGCAGAATATAATAAATCACATGGGAACTGGCAATTGCCACCTGGTAGAAGAATACTGGGTGTTGATAACAGATTTCACCTTAGAGACACTGTGTATTTGCAAAATTGGGTTTTCTAAGTCCTTACAACAAAGTTCTCAAAGTCAAAAGCAGAGCAAAAACATGCTTATGATGAACTGAGAGTTTAAAATAGTAATGATTTCTTAAATTTGGAAGGAGCTTTGTAATTTATAAAGCACATATGTGCTTTGATCACATTTACATAGCATTTAATGTGGTATTTATATACAGGCTTTAACTAGATGCTCATGACAGCCTTGTCCTGTAGCTCTTATCACCATCATGTTACTGATAAGGAATCTGGCACAGGGAGGTTAATTGACTGCTAGGATCCTATATTTGGGGAGGAAATAGAATGAGCAAGACCTATACTTAGGGCTGCGGCTGCAGGGCCCCAGCACTGTGCCAGGGCGCTAACCATGGCTGCCCTGGAGCCAGGACCCAATGGGCAGTGATGTTGGTTGCGTTCCTCATGAGCTAATGAAATAGCTTTTTAAGAGCTCACTTCAGTCATTAGAGTTTGATGGTGGAGAGTTAAATGTTCCCCAGTGGCTCTTTCTGTGTAATCATGGTTTCAACGTTTTCTTAGCATATCACATTACACAAATCATGGAGTGCTCTTGTTTTACATTTCTTATTGCGTTTGTCTCACTTCTAAGCAATTTCCTCCCCATGCGCATTTATCTTCCATTATTTCTGTCAAACTGCTTTCAAGGCCACTAATTGTATGAATAATATTCTCTTCCTCAAACCCTGCTATTAACCAGCGTTAGCTGGGTGGCATTGGACACAATTTCCCATCTCTAAAAACCGGGAGGTTTCACCCAATAGCCTATAAGGCCTCTTCTTGCACTTTAGCTCTATACTTCTGACACTTTCACGGGAGCTGTGTGATTTGGGAAACACTATATAAAAGGGAACTTCAGTTTTCTTGACTCTGTGATGATGGATTCAATTAGCTCATGTTTCCCAAACTTTGCTTCTTGGAAAACTGTTTTGGGGAATATCACTATGGATCACACCCAAAAAGGCTTCTTTACGTAAGAGAACTCGGGAAAGCTAGATGAAATGAAGTCAAATATAATGTTGAACTGTGGACATTCAGTCTTTCATATGTTAATGAGCAATGGATGACGCCAAGAAAGAAGCAGACTATAAAGTATTTCCCAAACTTATTGGACCACAGAACCCTTTTGAGTCAGCATTTTATATAAATTACATTCCATGTGATACACTTTTAGAAAGGCAGGGTTACATTATTCTTAGGATCCCTTTATTACCCTGAAATTCTATTTTTAGATTTGTGTCTAGCCTGTGAGCATTCCATACAGCATTAATCAGGAGGGCACAGAGCTGGTTTACCTGTTGCTATTGTTGCCATAACTGTTGTAACATGGCCCATACCCTGGTTAGATGAAGTTGAAATAAGGTAGAGATTAGCAGCCTTCCCACTGAAACTAACTTGTGGGAAACTAATATGTAGCTGATATTATAACTGGGGTTTGAAAATAGTTCTCAGTAAAGAGCACTTTTCGGAAATCTGTAAGTAAGGGTTGGATTAGAAGACCTATGGGATACTCTTGCTAAGGTGGTAAAAAGGGAACATGGGAAATAACAGGAAGTCAACTCTTTGGAAATAATCTTTGGGATTAGGTAACATGGGCTACTTTCCAAGTTACAATCATCCTCTTCCAATTCAAAGGTTTCTTTGCATTCATTTAATTCAACCCTTTACCCTGACCCATTGCAATGACTTTAACCATATTAGAGTCACTGCTTGATTACCTTCAGGAGCAGGAACCCACTACTTCCTAAGGCAGATTATGCAATTTTAGGCGGCTCTGCTTTGTAAGTGGTCCTTTCCCATATTAAACTAAAATCTAAGTGTTAAATGTTCTTATTCCAAGTGACCTTGTAAATTATCTAGTGTGTGGTTTTCAAGGCAATGTCCATAGCGGTACTTAAGATGTTTTTTAAATGCTTTGAGTTGAATTCCATTCATTGATTCATAAATAAATACATAAATTTCATGTAGAAAATCGATTATAGTCTCCATTATATTAGATTCAAAGAGATTCGCTAGCTCCCCTAAATTCAGTATAGAAGCAGAGTGTACCCTGGTCTCTCTGATTCAAAACCCTAAATCCTTTTCTTAATAATATATTGCTTCTTTAGTGTGTCCACATACATAAAAGTGAGGAGGAGAGTGTATTAATAGAATCTAAAAGCTGTAGAAAAAAATAGTTTCATTCCAGCCAGTCTTGTGATTACTCTGGCTCTTAGTTTCCCCTTCTTCAAAATAAGGATTACTACATTTTCTCCAAGCTCTGTTTCAGTTCTGGAAATTTCTATGATTATAAGGAAACATGTTCATTAATGAATGGTATTTACTTTGGGGGATTGAAGTCATAGTAGAAGAAAAAAACTGCATCCCTTAGAAAGGATTGAATGAAAGCATGCATCATAAAGACATACAGTTTAGAATCACGTTTGATTTTTACTTTCTTTAATTTTTTTTCTATACTAGTTACATTCAGACCAGGATAAAGGAGATGGATCACTTAAATATATCCTTTCAGGAGATGGAGCAGGAGATCTCTTCATTATCAATGAAAACACAGGGGATATACAAGCCACCAGAAGGTTAGACAGGGAAGAAAAACCTACTTACATCCTTCGAGCTCAAGCTGTAAACAAAAAGACAGGGATTCCTGTAGAGCCCGAGTCTGAATTCGTCATCAAGATCCATGATATCAACGACAACGAACCAATCTTCACCAAGGAGGTCTACACAGCCACCGTTCCAGAAATGTCTGACGTGGGTGAGTGGGACATGATCTCAACCAGGCAATGCTTCTCCTCCAGTTCATCAACTAAACAAAGAATCCTATGAGTGAAACTTACTGATTGAATAAATATAGATGCTAAGTACCAATTTTAAACAATCTACTTATGTCCCTTTGTAAGTACTCCCGTGTTTCCTAATGCTATTCTAGTCTCACTTTATTATCCTTTTAAAGAAAACTGCATTTCCTCTAAAGATGAGGGTAGAGTGAGAGTAGGAAAAAGAAAGAGAGCCATCTCATCTACTTCTCGCACCCTAAACTCCTGCTCTATTCCCTGGGCTGGAAAACAGCAGCCTTCTCTGTTTCTCTTAGCACTTACTGGCATTAAGGCTCCAAGTAAGAATCTCCCCAGTGAAAAACAAAAGCCTGTATTTACAGTCCAGACTGAAGAGTAATGACTATTGCTTTAAGTGACTGTATATTTAGAGAAGAGACTCAAAGAAAACTTATTTTCAATCCATAAAAAATATGCAGGGGATGTCTAAGGGAGATATCTTTTACTAATTGATGGAAATTAGTAAATTACATTAATATGGTAAACTAATATTTTGTGCACAATTCTACCAATTTCAAAGTTAATATTTGTGCATTTAATTTGCTTAGACTGGGAGAAGGTAAACAGAATTTCAACTAAGAAAAAAATCCTACTGACATCATTCTTAGCCACATTAATATACTTCATGGGAGACAATAACAAATATTAAACTACTCATGTAAGGTTATTTTAATTTTCACTCAGTCTCAAATTCAAAAGAGCAGAATTACATAATAAAAATGTTTCTACAATTCTGAGTCATATATCACAGCTGTTTCAGTCCAAAGTTCCGAGACTTTGAAAATATTTAATCCATGGAAATGCTTGTAAAACATCTAAATTTTTCTCACGAAGAAGTTGCTCATCCCATTACTTAAAGCCACTTTGTTTTGTTCTAAAATAAATCGCAGATTATCACCAAAGAGGAGAATTAGAATTCTTTTTAAAAGGAAGATTTGTTAGGAAGAATATTTTTCCATTTGGTGGTAAAAGACAGAAAGAATTAATAAAGGATAGTCTTATCGTCAATACCACCCAGGACAACCGTAACCAGATGTGCAAGTTGTCACTGAACAGCTCTCAGGGTACCATTGACTTTTTTGTACAGAGAGATGATTTTTAATGACTTTATTGGGGTGACATTGGATAATAAGATTATATAGGTTTCAGGAGTATAATTCTGTAATACATCATCTGTATATTGTATTGTGTGTTCACCACCCAAGTCAAATCTCCTTCCATCACCATTTATCCCCCTTTTACCCTCCTCTGCCTCCCCCTACCCTGTTTTCCCTCTAGTAATCACCATACTGTTATCTGTCTATAAGGTTTGTGGGATAATCCTTTCACCTTTTCCATTTAGACCCCTTCCCCTCTCCCTTCTGACAGCTGTCAGTCTGTTCTCTGTATCTGTGAGTCTGTTTCTGTTCCATTTGAAGCCATTATAGAGTTAAATATGTAGTACAAATATTTGGGAATGGCTAACAGAAACATATTTTGAAAAAGGGAGGTCTTTTTCTAACTGGCATGGGTATCTTGATATTCACCATTATCATAAATTAACATGTCATTATTCTGATATATAAAAGCATTTTAAAGAAATTACATAAAGAAACAACAGCAGAATAGTAAAAATGAACTCTGCTATCAAGCAGACCTAAGTTTGAAGTTACCTCTACTAACAAACAGCAGTATGGTTTAGGTAAATGACTTGATTTCTCTCACCCTCCAGTTCCATATTCTCTAACAAATAAATAATAGATGTCAACTTCTAAGGTGAAGACAAAAAGAGAAAACAAGTGCACAGCCCCCAGTACATCTGGCTACTCACAAGTGCTCAAAACGTCCAGACAGTCGTATTCTAAAAGCTATTAAATTTGTATTGATGTCAAATAAGAACGTGTTTGTTGACTTCTGCTATTAGCTCTCACTCTAAAGTCATGATGTTCTCATTCTCCCCAAGTCCCTCATTGAATTAAAAGGGTGTGTGTTCTATCTCAGGCACCAACATGCTGCATCCAGAGCAGCCAACCTTAGCAGTGCAGCATATTTGTTCAATCCATGTAGTTAGATAGTACCCACACAATGGAAAAATGCTAGTATTCCCTAAATGTAGCTTCCCTGCCCTGTTCATAGACAGGAGAACCTTGGAGGTGTGCTTACTATTTATCTACCAGGAATTCTAAAAGTCGGCCACAAAAATGATCTTAATCAGAGGACCTTACCCTTTTTTTGACGTCACAGACCCCTTTGCGATCAGATAAAAATCTATGGAACTTCAGTGAAACATACATGCAAGCATATACATAAACATTTGCATGGAATTTTATGGACGTTAAGGATACTTCAAAGGTTATTAGGCAACTCTGGTTCCTTAAAATAAGAGTGCGGATCTAAAACACCACCGTTTTCTTTGTACATTTAATTATGATCATTTTTGGGTATTACAGGTACCAGATGTGTATCCTCTATTGCTTCAATTAATTCTTTATATAATCCCTCACTTAAGGTTCAAGGCCTTTCAATCTCTTAGAATTATCAGGTAGATTTGTTACTTAGGATGCTTTTATTTGCAAGTAACAGAAAACTCAATTCAAACTACTTTAAACAACGTAAGTACTTACTGGTCACATTACTTAAGGCCAGAAATGAAGTAGGCTTTAGACGTGGTTTGACTGGAGTTCTATTTTCCCTAAATTCTCTGTTCTGTTCAGCTTTGTTCTCAGGCTGCCATCTCTAATGTCACTAAATAGCGACTGCATTTTCAGGCTCCTCTTCAGCACATTCTAGTCCAGTAGAAATGACAGAATTTCCAGAAAAATCATGAGTGGTCCCCTGATTGGACAACTCCTAAACAAATCCCTAAGGACAAAGTAATGCCAGATTCGGATTGACTAGGACCTGGATAACTTAAAAGAAGTGCCATAGCAAGAATCCAACCCAATCCCACCTTTGGAGATGGATTGTGATTAGTTCCATCCAAAGTCATGATCATTCCCATGCTTCCCTTTAACCTAATCCTTACAGTATTTATAAATGGTGATCACTTTCCTTCAGAGTGAGGGATCCAAGCCTTTTTAACCCAGCATATTATTGAAGTTCCCCACTGCCTTGCCATGATAGTTTTGGACAAAAGTAAGATCATGCTTTCTCTTATGTGTGCCTATATGGGATCTGAAATGGGCCCTTACTATGTTTTCAATTCATGTTCTGTCATTACAGGTACAGTTGTTGTCCAAGTCACTGCCACTGATGCTGATGACCCAACGTATGGGAACAGTGCTAAAGTTGTCTACAGCATCCTGCAGGGGCAGCCCTATTTCTCAGTTGAATCGGAAACAGGTTAGAATTCTATTTTTATCTCCTTTTTACAATCTGTAATTTTAATTGACATGCTTGGCTAAGCTAGCATATTTTGTAATAAAAACAATCCATGTGGTTGAATTTTTTTAGATTTGCCTGCCAATGATATATTTATAAACATAACACCCAGATCCTTTTAATCAAGAAATATGACAATGGGTCTTTCATCCACTATTTTTATATATGGCATATTCAGAAACAATTACACATTTATTTTTTTCTTCCAGTTTGGGATGAAGCTAAAAGATCAAGCCCTTCTGATAGCTATTTGGCTGTTTACAAATATTCCAATTCTTCTTTTTCTAGGTATTTGGTAGGTTTGCATTTCTCTACCATGCTCTGAAGCTAGATGTAGCCATACGATTTATTTGGGCCAATAAAATGTGGCGGTGATGTGAGTTACTTCCAAGTGGAGCTTTTGACCTGGTGTACACTCCAGCATGTGCCCTTCCGCTTGCCAGAGTGACCCCAGATGGGAGCAATGCTGAGACGCTTCTCCAGCCCAGAAATCTGAGTATTCTGATGAGTATAGTTACCTGCTGGCCTGCTCAGAGCATGAGAAAACAAACTTCGATGGCATGAAGCCACTGAGATTTTGTTTTGTGTATTGTTACCTCATTGTCTACCCCATCCAGACTGAGATAGCCCTAATAAAGTGGATTGCCGTAACGGAATTCTTTTTTTCAACACCTCCTTTTTCTGTACTTTCTCCACAAAATAACGTTCTATCTTATAATGAATCATTTTAGTGAACATCATTTGTACTGTCTTTAAATTCTACACTTATTTTTGTTGTCATAATAGGAGTGGAGTTTCTTAGAAACATTTTTCAAGCTTCCATTATTCTTAGTAGAAATCAAAACCCTCCTAGGTTATTGCATCCAGTTGGAAATCGATGGGTTAAGAGGGGCAATAAACTTGGAAAGAAGCCCAAGGAGAAAGAAAATGTTGAGTTTAAAAACAATGAAGATGAAAAAAATAGAATTATTCAACTTAAAGAACACAAGGCTAAGGTATTTAGATAGAAATACTGTTGTTTGGAGAACAGAAGTAACAGCTCCACTTTCAATGAAGCCAGGACTGTAGGATGAAGCTGACCTGTTTTCTGAAATATTGTTAAAAACAAGAAAGATTTTTTTTTTCAGTTTCATGGCTGTTCCGCACTGGAATGTGCTATCAGAGAGAGTTAAAAGCCTTCTCCAGTGATTTTTGAAAGAATGTTGTTAATTTAAGCATGAACCCTACCTAAGAAATTAGGCAAACTTTCACAAGTTCTTCCAACTCATTATTTTATAACTACTTAACAATGAGGTAAACTTCACCTAACTTGAGAATCTTGTCACTGCTGGGGCCAGCTGAACTAATGTTCACATCAGCTTTAGGAAATCTTAAAATCTTTTGGATCACACAATATGATGATTATGAAAGAACTGATGCTGGGAGGGGGGGGGGGCGGCGAGTTAAACCATAGTTTCATGGTTTAGAAAATCCTGAGAACATTCATTATGGAGGGTAATTAGCCAATTCAGTAAAGTGAAACTCGGGAGACAGTTCATGTATATGGCTTTCTTTTAACAATCGCCTCCTAATGCACCGAGATATATCAAGCAACTTCGGTGGTAATACTACTGGGCCACACGCCAAGTTACACTTCGCTGTGTCATCTTATAACACTTAATATTTATACTACTTACATTCTCCACGGTTGCAGGATTTGACTTATTCTTCTTGTATTGTAGGTGGTTCTTTTAAATGCATCTCTCTCCCCTATGTGGTTTTCACTTCCTTCAGTATAAAGGCTACCTATAATCATTTTTATGTCACCGATGACATCTGCATAGTGCTATGCATATTGTGGGTGAAAAATCTGTGTGTTTGCATAAATAAATTACTCCATAAAGTATTTTTAATATATTCCTTTCCACTTCTGAATTTCATATCCATAGGTATCATCAAGACAGCTTTGTTCAACATGGATCGAGAAAACAAGGAGCAGTACCAAGTGGTGATTCAAGCCAAGGACATGGCCGGCCAGATGGGGGGATTATCTGGGACCACCACAGTGAACATCACACTGACCGATGTCAACGACAATCCTCCCCGGTTTCCCCAGAGTAGGAGCATTTAAATGATGACTTTCTTCAGGGCACTTTTGTAAAACTCTAAATTGAAGAATGATATTTATTTTCGATTGTTGCTATTAATTGTCAGAATTAATGAACTTAGTAAGAACTGACACTTTTATTAAGAATGAGTTGACAATGCTTACACTCAGTAGATGTGAACATTTATGTTCCTGAATTGGAAATTAGCCGAGCGATTTCTGATATGGCTGTCATTGCAAACACAACATCATTGTTTCCTTTTTCCTTATTAAAAAGACAACCACAGACATAAATTTGCTTGCTCAGAACATATGCATTCAAGCATGCTGCTATTTGTTAGGAAAAATTTGACTTTATATTTTGTGAATTTAATCAGCCATGTAATCTCTTTTAAATCCTCACGAAGCCTCATAAGAGGAGGATTTATCATTTTACTGTTTCTAAAAATACATCTGTGGAAATAACTGTGCACTTAATCCATTTATACTCATAAATAGTTTTCTACATTATGGTTAATTGAGATCCCGAAAACCATCTCCAAAACTATTAACTCTCATGATTATGTAGGAAGGAAAAAGAAGGAAAACCAGCCTTCACAAATGCCCACCTTGTATCCAGCAGAGCACTAGCACCTCAGTGGGTACTGGTTATAATGTAATTTTTCTACCAGGGACAAAATTTCTTTCTGACTACGGTCTCCTCAGAAAATTACCTGACTCTTGTCTTCCAGGAGAAATCAGCTGCCCATTATTAAACAGAAAACCCACGTACTCAATCGTGGCATTTAAAAAAACCAGTCCGCTAATAGGGGCTTCTTATATAATGG
>NW_006289813.1:13097124-13141093 GCF_000327345.1 Myotis davidii | reverse complement strand
TCTGTTTTCTTTACTTTTCTCCACTAATTAATCACAGTTAGCTAAATGCAAAAACAGAGTAGCTAAATAATTTCTGATTTAATGAGTAAGAGAAAAATTTTAGGAATTCTAAAATATCCCCCAGAAGCCTGAAGTAAAAATATCAGGATCACCCTAACAGGTTTGGTTGAGTGGAGAGAGCCTCGGCCTGCAGACTGAAAGGTCCCAGGTTCAATTCCAGTCAAGGGCATGTACCTTGGTTGCCGGCACATCCCCAGTAGGAGATGTGCAGGAGGAAGCTGATCAATGTTTCTCTCTCATTGATGTTTCTAACTCTCTATCCTTCTCTCTTCCTCTCTGTAAAAATAATCAATAAAATACTTTTTTTAAAAAAATCAGGATCACCAACAACTTAACCCCAACAACCCCTTTTCCATATGGAAATACCCTGGGGAAGGATAACAAAAGGGCTGATGGGCACTTTGATGCCACAAGTACCTTATGTCATCCTCCTCTCTCCTTGGATAGCCTGTGATCATTAGTGAATACTGTACAGAGGCAAGAGAGGAGAGAATAGAGAAAGGGGTAGGAGGCACCCCAAATGGAAGTTGAATACACCAGAGAAAACTGTGGACTGTTATCATCTTACCAAGGATGAGCCCATTACTTAGTGGATTAATATTATTCAAGGACAATATTCTAGGTGTGTCATAGTCCAACATCTTTTTCAAAACAATTTGCATGAATGCTTGGCAAAATGTATTGGATGAGAGAATACATTTGTTTGACTTTGGGGGCCTTAGTACATGCTGGCCTAGCAGATCTATACTGAAATTCACATCGAGTCTCCTTAAACCAATTTTGCAACATGAGAACATAAACAAAGTGCCTGTCTATGAAATATGGGTTTTGAATTAGGAATATAAATTCAAGAATGGGTAAAATCTATGCATAGAAAAAATAATATAAACAAAACTTAAACGAAAAATTTAGTCAAAAGAAAAAAATGAAGAGCTTTCTCTCTCAGTGTATTGATCTGTATACCTAACTGCGACTAGACCAGTTCCATGTTTGAGTAAATGTCTGCTAGGATACATTCTCTAAATTGCTATAATTTACTTTCACCTTCGGTTATTATTAGCAATGACAGCAAGAACTCTTAAAAAAACAAAAAAACAACAACAACAACAAAAAAAAAAAAACCTAGCCCTAGTAATTGGCTTAGAGTCGCAGTTCAGGTTAAATTCTTTTCTACTCTTTCTGCTGGGTTACATTCACAGGAGGCTTGGAAATGGGCAGCCACCCCTAACAGCTCAGTCTTTCTCACAATCACACCGTAAACTTGGGAGCCTATTTACAGAACGACAAAAGTGTTCTCCATTTGCAAAGAGACAGGGATGGAACAAAAGAAATATTCTTAACCATCATGAAAGTAAAGATGGAGAGGTACAGGGCACCATTCATTATTTTAAGAAAAGCACCAATCAGCCTGCACCCACGGTGATGCCTGAAAGAACTGTCGGGAAATGGGTTCGTTTTTATTCTGATAGCGTACACTTAGTCTGCGTCTGACTTATATTTTTCTGGTGATTAATAGGTACATACCAGTTTACCACCCCTGAGTCTTCTCCACCGGGTACATCAATTGGCAGGATCAAAGCCACCGACGCCGACGTGGGAGAAAATGCTGCGATTCAGTACAGCATCACCGAGGGGGAGGGGCTGGACATGTTTGATGTCATCACTGACCAGGACACCCAGGAAGGGATTATCACTGTCAAAAAGGTAATGCCATTGGGTAAATTCCCTACAAATGAATGCATTTACGTTTCTCTGCGCCCCAAGTGACTGGGGCCAATCGCATCTCACATGAACATTCCTCTGGATTTTCCTTTCACTAATCAGTTTTCTAAAACACCAAGTCTAAGTACACTGAGATCTCTTTGGTTGGCCTTTAGGGGTCCTCAATAATCTTATGGATTCATTCACTTATACTTTCAATAAATTTTATGAAGGGCCTCCTAAAGAAGTAGATAATCTAAATAAATGATACACAAAAAAGTATCTAAAATAAATAATAGAAATGAACCAATATGTGAAAAAACAGTGGCAGACACTGTTCTAGATACATAAGGTTTAATGGTCCGTTTAACAGGCTGGTCTCTGCTCTCATGGAACTTCTAGTATAGGGAGACAAGAGGCAAGGAAGCAAATAAATGAATAAAACGTGCAGGACTCTGATTTCTGACACATGCTGTGAAGAAAAGGAATACAAGCAATGGTAACAATGAACTTCATTAGACTGAGAGGAGATATAAAGACCACAAAAGTAAATTAAGTAACACAAATTTCCTATGCGCTCTTTAGCTACTCTCTGGAACACAATAATAAATCTTGTATATTCTGAATTCCTGTTTGTCCCCTATGTATTCACCATTTATCCCCACATCATTTTTCTAGTACTACAGAGTACTATACAGAAGTGTGACAAAAATAAAAACCCATAACCTTTTGCTTTGAAGCTAAAAATAATATTAATTCTGGTTATTTATTTTACTGATTTCTCTTTCATCAATGTCTTCTCTCTCCTTTAGCATACTGTTATATGTGCAGGCATAATGAAGTATAGGGAAAGGTAAATAACAAGAATATGTTTTCTTCTTAAGCTTTGGAGTACGGGTCTTAATAACTGGAAACACAATAAAGCATGTTTAAGTGACACTCAGACCAATGTTGTACACTATAATATAATTAGGAAGCCCATTAGTGTCCATTAACCTTTTTAATTTTTCTGGTGCCTTATCAGATTCAAACTGAAATTTTGCCTAGCCGACTAAATCACATTCTCGAACGTCTTGATTAATTGTGTTCCTAGTGAGCCTTGTCATATTATTATCCAAAACCAAAAGTCAGCAAGAAGCATTCGGGTTCACTGTGTCTCCAGAAGCAGAGAGGCTTTTCCTAAAGACCTCTGACAACACTGATCATTACTTTCTTTGGCAAGTAATTAGCCCAATGCCCTTATCAAGATAACACTTGGAATATGTTATCGCCTCATGCAACAAGAAAAAAGAAAAAAACCACCACCATTTTTAACCTATTTTATCTGAATGAGGAATAGGGAATCGTGATACAAGCCTGTGGTTCTCAATTCTGGCTGCACATTAGAATCACTAGGGCAGATGTGTAATAGTATAAATTCCCATTCCGCACACACCCCACACCCCAGACATTGCGGTGTAATGATCCAGGGTGGGGCCCAGATATTGGCAAATTTTAAACACTCATTTGGTGTTTGGTTAAAGTCAGATGTGACAACCCCTGACCTAGAATAATCTACCACATATTCACCAAATTGTCCCTGGTATGGCTCCCTCTAGTCACATAGAAGGATTTATTTTAAAGGGGGACTAACATGCTCCTGCTTCCAGGTCCCCTTTCCTGACCATGGCACCTTGCACCCTGCTCCCACTCTCATCGGGACTGTGAGCCCTGTGAACTCCCATGGCCTTAGCCCAGCATCACACTGTGTGGTGACGTCTCTAAGCAATATGATCCCCTTCATTCATCAGTGATTTTCACACAAAAAATAGTTCATATCTTGCCTTTCTGTGTCTTGGCTGCTTTAAATATGTCCCTTTCCCTCTCCCTCCCACCCAAGCTGCTGGACTTTGAAAAGAAGAAAGTGTACACCCTCAAAGTGGAAGCCTCCAACCCTCACGTTGAACCCCGCTTTCTCTACCTGGGTCCATTCAAAGACTCAGCCACGGTGAGAATTATGGTGGAAGATGTAGATGAGCCACCCGTCTTTAGCAAACTAGCCTACACCTTGCAAATAAGAGAAGACGCTCAGATAAACACGGCAATAGGCTCGGTCACAGCCCAAGACCCAGATGCTGCCCGGAACCCTGTCAGGTAAGAGCACTTATGAGATACATCTTTCATAAGGTTCAGTGGATTTATAGTCAACTATGTCTGCAAGTTGGAAAAGATGAATCCTTTTTATCCAAGTTGACAGTAGTATCTTCTTGAAAAACTATTCTAAACAGCACCTTTCATCTCCTTACTCAACATAAATATTATTTTATCAGCAGCATAACTTTAAAAACAAAATTGGGGGGCATAAAATGAGCTATAAGGAGCTCCTACATTGAAGTGGTATAAGGTAACACCCCCGAATGGCCTGGGATTTTTTTTTTTTTTTAAGATCTTACATTTGCTACAGAGTAGTGTGGAGAAAGCATTGTAAAAGTGTTTTTTCAAGTGTGGAAGACCTATTGTGTAACACTTTGAGACAGAATTCTGCTCTGTTTGGATGCATAATTTTTTTTCTTCTGCAGAAGTGGATAAGAATGAGAACCATTTCATGATATATGTCTGTGAAATCCTGGGGAAATGAATAGAGCTGAGTCCAATTTATACTGTGTAAGCTCTATTTTCCCTGTACTTCCTTTACACCTTAGTTGTAAACCATGTTTCAAGAAAAGCCTCATTGTTCTTTGAGACATTGATGCTTCCGGATTCTGGACCCTTAGCATGAAAGCGTGGAAGTAAACCAACCTCCAGCCTTTACCCAGTAGCTTAGTTGACTACATGAGGAAAGTGCTATGCCAGAATATCACTGTGTAAATGATTCCCCATAAAGAAAGCAAGCAGACTGAGAAGCTAGAGGACGTCTTGCCAGTGCGTCCCCGAATAAATCCTAGTCAGGGCACCTGCCATGTGCCAGGCATGTTCGAGGCATCAGGGAAACAGAATGATACCAAGTCCAGATCTCATGGAGCTTACATTGTAACTAGGGCAACAGAAATAAGCAACCGCTAAATATTGTCGTATGTCAGGTAAAACTAAATTGTGAGCAGTAAAATAAGACAGTATGGAGACAACAGGTATACAGGAAACTATTTTAGATAGTGTGATCAGGCTTGGCCTTTGTAGGAAATAATTTGAGTAAATATTTGAATGAAATGAAAGGATGAACCATGCTGATATCTAGGGGAAGAACATTCCAAGAAGAGAAAAAAGCAAGTGTAAGGTCTGAATGCTGGCCTCGTAGAAGAAATAGCAAGGAGGCCTATGAAGAGGGAAGAGTGTGAGTGAAGCCGAGAGTGACAGGAATGGGGCCACCGGAGGTTGGATGGCTGGTGGAGTCCTACAGGGGTTTGGAGCCCTAGTAAAGGCTGGATTTTATTCTGATTGAGGTAAGAAGCCATTGGAGAGCTTTGAGTTGAAGCGTTACCTAATCCAAAAAGTACTTTTTAAAAGGATCACACTGGCTGTGCAGGAAAAATATTGTTGCAGATAAGGGTTTGAGACTCTAAGGCAGTCATTTTCTAACTTTATTGCCTTTGAGCCCTTTGTTTACATGAAACCTGTGGCAAGTCCCAAATCGAAAACACAAAAATGCCTGGCTTACTTTCAGAGAATAATTTTGAGTCCTGTTGTTTCATCGTTCTACTGGAATATCTAGACTCCTTGAATTGGACTGTGGTCAACCCAAAGGAGCCACATGAGAGCTCCATGGACGGAGTGCTACTCCATTTACATTAGGGTTGTTAATAAGGAAAATGAATGGTGGCTTTCACCTTATAACACAAATAATTTTAAGTACTTTAACAACTATTCTCTCACTTGGAGTTTGTTCTAACTGTGTGAGGAAAAACCTTAGCAAGTCAATGTCGAGACCAATTTAAAAGTGCTAATACTGAGGCTGACAAATACGAGCATCGCTTACCTCCTTGACAAGGTCAACTTGTTTTTCACTGGAAGAGATAATGTCTTCTGGAAAGTCAGGCTGAATTTTTATGTCTATTTTTCTTTTTATACCAAATACCATTTTTACTCACTGCATTATATTATCTTTTGTGAAAATAAGGAGATTGTCAAACTAGGTTGGCTGACAGCTAATTTTGAAGTTTCCTTCTGCTAGCCCTCCCTTGAGAGATAAGGATTTGATGTATAAATATAGATTTAAGGGTAGAAATACACATAAATATATTGGTATATAAGTACATATGCCATTGATTCCTTTTATAGCATAAAATTGATTCTTATATTAGGAAAGTGCATCCATATATATTGAACTGCTGGGTGCTAGACAATATGTTAGGTCTACAACTATTGCTAGAGAATCCTCCCCCCAAACATTAATATCTCATTATGCAGGCACAAATCTTTAACTCTTCAATAACATAAAATAATTTTCATCCAATAACCATCACAAATGACCTTTTATTTCCATGAAAGAGCCTTATAAAATGTCACTGTGGAATCCATATTGTGAAAAGTTACATGCATGCACACTTCCTTCCTACCCCTCAAATCTTCCAGACTTGAAGATGCATTAGAAGACAAATTATTGAATTATCACAGAATGCAATAAAGTTTTAGAAAGAAAGAAAAAAAGAACTACCTAGCAGAATGATCTGCTACTATCATGGGGGGATTGATTACCTTGTTCCTCATCAGGTTATAATTAGAATTAATGGGACTGGATAGTAAATGGCCTGGATATAAACTGGAAATATTTGGAAAGAACAACAACAAATAAATAAGGTTTTGCATGCAGCCATCTTTTCTAAACAATATACACATTTTAGGTTTTCTATTAATTTTTAAATCTCCCAATTAAAGAAAAAATATATACATTTTGGTATTTACTTTTAAAGAAAAGAAGTTATTTTTCTTTAAAACCTAAAGCATCCCCTACCCCATTGCCTGCCTCACTAACCTCAGCCACACTACCCGTCTTTTGCTTCTTTTAACATAACTTTCAAAATAAAATAAATATTAAACAAATAGCCAATAATCCCAATTATTCATACAAACACACACACATTAAAGTTCTCAGGTTCTAAAAACTTGAGTTATAACAATTACTATACAAACTTGGCCCAAATTATATTTTTAAAAAGAAACTTCAGTGGTGATATTCAAAACCATGCAGCTTATCTAGTGGGTTTACTATTAAGACTTCAGTTGTCAACAACTAATTTTTCAGAATATTTTGCTTAATGTTAAGCTATAGATATTCAAATATATGCTACTGTTAGAAAAAAAATTTCATGTAACAGATTTCTGGGAACAGTTTTAGGATGTGAGAATAACGAATACAAAGAAAAAAGCCTTCATAAATTCTATTCTGCATTTCCAGGTATTCTGTTGATCGACACACAGATCTGGACAGAATATTCAACATTCATTCTGGAAATGGTTCCGTTTTTACATCGAAACTTCTTGACCGAGAAACATTGCTATGGCACAACATTACAGTGATAGCAACGGAGATCAGTAAGTCCAACCCCGTACCATGCTGTCCTCGATTGACTGAACGTCCCAGCAAGGGCTGGTGAAGCATGCCCTGCCCAATACATATTGAAGGAAAGAGCCCTGAAATGATTTGCAATAATGTTTCCTCTAGACATATGTTGGTTCATTCACAAATGCAACTGTGGAAATTCAGCAGTTTAGAAACAATAAAATGGGAAAGCATCTGTGTCAGCTGGGGTTGAACTGGTACATGTTGGATTCAACTTCAAAAAGCTTATAAGCCAGAATATTTCAGAAGGAGCTAAAAAAAAATGAGCTGCATAAAATGGTTAGACATTGTGTGTGGGGGGCGCGGGGGATGGAGGGATCAAATACACTCTAAAAAGTAGGCATTGTTTGGAAATTTCTTGGATATTTATCCTCTAATTTTCTATTTTTCAATTGTTACAGAATTAAGAGATATAAATTTTAACTTTCCCATGGTACACCAAATGAGCAGCACAATAAAGTGTTTAGGATGAATTTTATGGCAGTTGCTATGAAATTTAAGGCAAAGAAAATCAGTGCCAAAGGAAGGCTTCAAATAAAATGATTATACACAGTGAACATTGCGCAATGTAAACACAATGTGTAGGACTAAATGCATGAAAAAAATGATCTTGAAAAATATTACTTAAATGTTTAAAAATAGGCTTCTACTAAATTATGGCATATTTTTTAGTTTTTGGTTTTTTACTTTGTATAAAAATTTTATTTTAAAAAATTTAACTCAGTTGGGTGTCTGGTGTGATATCGAATGGTATATTACAGTAGCATTCTTTGTCAGCATAACATGATATTTGAGTGGCTGAAGGATATTGAGTGGAAAAATAAATAACCAATATGGGTAAAATGAAGCATTGTTTTTTGATAGCGATGAAAACTCCTCATTATAAATTTGTTATGGCAGTATTTGCTCTTCAGAATTTATGTGGAGGGACTAATGTGGATATCAATGATAGGGCACATTTAAGGCTTTGAAATTATGAAATCATTTCCCACCAAAAAGTACCATTTTTCTATAACATCAGGAATTTTTTAAGCTTTGTGCCTAAAATGTTCTGTTTTTAAGATTTACAGTTTCTACGATATATTTGAAATCACTAGTGATAAAGACCTTTCAAAACTTTACCTTCAGCAGCTCTAACTCTGGAAGAATAGTGAGAGCAAAATGTTAGACACAAAGGAGCTTAAAAATTGCCCTTCTTAACTACCTTTGTTTATGCAAAACCAAGAGCTTAAGTCCAGGTCACTTACTCTTACTCCAAGGCCTTTGCACCTGCTATGTCCTCTATCCAGAGAGCCAGAAATATTCACATGGTTTAATCCTTTTATTCATTCATGTCGGTACAAATGGCATCTCATCAGAGAAGCCATCCCTGGTCATTCCATTCAAAGTAACACATCCATCTCTCTCCAACTCCTTTTCCCTGTTTAATTTCTCCATAGCATTTACCATCTGACACATTATATTTTTATACGTTCACAGTTTGCTACCCGCACTAGAATAGAGCTTCAGGAAGCAGGATCTTTGTTGGGTTCCCCATGTGTTCCAGCACTCCAAATAGTGGCTGGCACAAATTCGATATTAGATGCTCCCTAAATATTTATCAAGTGAGTGAACAAATAGACATATGAGCAAAGTGAAAGAAGAAAGCTGAGGTTAGAGACTCCGACTTCTGATTCGTAGACCAGGAACCTGTCTACTACACTACCCAGGAGATTGTCATAGAAGATAACCAGGGTGTTTTGCTGCTCTATTGTACACTATGAACAGCCTGGGCGTTGGAGTCAGACAGACCCCAATCTGAATCTAAGCTCTACTCCTTACTGTCTCTGGGCAAATTACCTGACCTCTCTGTGCCTCCGTTTCCTCACCTATGGAAGGGGGGCAGTAGTCTCAGAAATTTGCACGGATTAAGGAAGATAATGTAGCCAAGTGCTTAGCACAATGCCCAGCTCTTATTCAGCACTCACACTAAAAAACTAAGATAATAACAATCACTCATCCCCCCCACCCCGCCCCCGCCATGACCCCTTGTCCACATTTCCACACCTGCCTGCTTCCCTGGCTTCCTTTAAAATCTGGCTCTAAAGGGCCTCTGTAGGGTGGCTTTTCTCTATACTCTGATGTTTATTACCCAGTTATACTCCATCAACACATGTACCTGTGTCTCCCAGGTATCTCCCTCAGGTGTACCTAATGGACCAGAAGTACCAAACGATCTAATTCTACTTTTTTGTGACTACATTGGTACTGAATGCTCTCTGGTACTCACAGCAGCCTTGGGGAGTCTGTGCATGAATGAGGAAGAAGGAGTGAGTGACTATTGTCTAAAAGGCACTGGTGACCAACATATAAATGTCTCTTCCTTTCATTTTGGCATGTTGCAGATAATCCAAAGCAGAGCAGCCGAGTACCTCTCTATATTAAAGTTCTAGATGTCAATGACAACGCCCCAGAATTTGCTGAATTCTATGAAACCTTTGTCTGTGAAAAGGCAAAAGCAGATCAGGTGAGTTTCATACGAAAGTAAATTAATTTAGTTGGGTTAATTTAGATCCTCTAATAATTCAGATGATAAACAGAACCAAGGGCCAGTTTTGAATTATCTATGAAGCGAATGCTAACAAAGTTAATACTATAGGTGAGAAGCAGGCTGAATGTTTAACTTGCATAAGAGAACAAACACTTTTTAAGAACTGGAAGTTCATCAGCCTCAAAGTCTGATGCTGATTCCAAATCAGCCTTAAGGTTTCATTAAAGTAGATTAGTCACAGCTTTATTGGGAAAATCTTTATTGGTAAGCAGATAGTTTTAATTACCATACATATTGGAAAGTAATCGCTAGAACATATTTTACAAACTCCATGCTGCATAGTTCCCCTCACTTACATTGCCCATCTGTACAAGTAATACACATTCATGAGTGCTTTACACATGTCCCCATCTGAAATAGGTCTTTTCTGCCAGTGACATAGAAATTATGTTTCAGTTTGTCAAAATAGAAGTGCACTTTTAAAATGCATGCTAACGTGGGCAGCTGAAGTTATGTGTTTTATGTACCAATTTTCTTTTCAACTTTTTGCAAGTTGATGGCTTTTGTATATGCCCAGATTGCATTTCTCAGCGGGCTGGCCACCGGTTGCCTCCATGTTCTTACCTTACAATGTTGTCACAGATCACTGTGATATTGTATAGCTTTGTATCACCCTAGAGCTGATGTTTCTCCACCCAGGTGACTTTTGTCCCTCCGGGGGCATTTAGCAATGTCTGGGACATTTTCTATCATCACAAGGAAGAGGGTGCTACTGGTATCTAGTGGGAGGAGGCTAGGCTTGCTGCTAACTTCCTACAGGACAGCCTCACTGCCAGGATTAGCTATAGCTATTTCCAGCCCATCAGTTCTTTGCATAGAATGGACTCATTGTAAACTTTATAGAGGCTATCATTTTTTAAATTAAAACTAGAGCAATTTACGGCAACACTGTAGGAAACACGTTGAGTTACAAAACTTTCTGACAGCTCTGTGGTTTGGGTTTCAGTTGATTCAGACTCTCCGAGCTGTTGACAAGGATGACCCTCAGAGCGGGCACCAATTCTCCTTCTATTTGGCCCCGGAAGCAGCCAGTGGCTCCAACTTTACCATCCATGACAATAAAGGTAAATGAGCCCACGTGACTTTCTCTATCTCTATACTTACCCCTGTACCTACATCCCTCTATTCCCCTCCCAATTGATCCACCACATGAGGCGGTATCCACATGCACTCACCAATTTGCTTTCCTGTTCCAGACAACACAGCGGGAATCTTAACGCGGAAAAATGGCTACAATAGACACGAGATGAGCACCTATCTCCTGCCTGTGGTCATTTCAGACAATGACCACCCAGTGCAAAGCAGCACGGGGACAGTGACTGTCCGGGTCTGTGCATGTGACCACCATGGGAACATGCAGTCCTGCCACGCGGAGGCCCTCGTCCACCCCACGGGCCTGAGCACGGGGGCTCTGGTGGCCATCCTGCTGTGCATCGTGATCCTACTAGGTAAACTGCTTCTCCCTGCATCCTCTCTCCCCATGCTGAGGGGCACACTCTCTCACTGTGACACTCTAGCCACCTCCCCACTTAAGGCATACAGCCTAATCTAGGTGAGTAGAGTTATATGCTGAGAATCTGTGTTGTTCCACCATGAACTAGCTTTTGCTTCACTATGGCTTTGGGGAATGAGCAGATGTGGAACTTGCCCGTGTTTTTACCTACCTAGGGAACCACTGCACCAAAGATTCTCTTACCTATCAGACTGGGACTGAATCTCCGGGGGATATAAGGGCAGCATAAATATACCCTCTTCGTTTCATTTGTTGGTTAATATTTAACCTGACAAACATTGTTAAATTTTAAAGAATGGAAGTCATCTGACATGGAGTATCTGACGAAGGCCCATTCTATGAAGGTCAAGTGTAAAAATCAATGGGAAACTGGAAAGAGGAATGCAATGACTTTTTCTCTCTCATACAGGAAAACAAAAAGCAAATAAATTTTCTCTAACTCAGCAAACCTAAACCCACTTAAATAACAACCTTCTTAGCATCGCTCTATAATTGCCATGCATAGTATCTATTATTTCTCAGAATCTCGATAATAAAGAACTTCTGTGACCAAGAAAATAAACCTGGGACCTAAAAGATATAAATGTAAGAAAAGCAAGCATCAAGGTATAACAATAATTCAAATGAAATTTTTTACCCCCGACCAACAGATTAAGCACATAAGCTGAGCTCGAAGTGATCCAGCAGCACCTTGACTGTTGTGAACTAAGAAATAAAATATTAGCTAATGCAACACTTCCAAAAATAAAACTTCGATTTGTATAGCTTGCTACACAATGGGAAAAGAAAAGTAAGAACTTAGAGTTAACCTGGTTACCGGAGAGAGTGGCGGGAGGCGGCGGGGGAGGGGTGACAGTACAGTGACTTTGAGAAGAGCAAAGTAAGACCTACATTTCTCTAAGAGAATGAGAATGCCTAGGGATCTCTGCTCAAGAGCTTCACCTTCCAGATCAGCTTAGCTAATTATAACAGAAGCCTCGAAACTCAGCTACAGAACTGTGCTGTGATTCTCTTTGTCATCTAATCTTTGGGGAAAGTATTTTAAGATATGAGGATAAATAAAAACGACAGGATGCAAAGACAGATCAGTGCTCCTAATGGTGAGCCTGTAAAAACTGTTTTGGAAGAGAAGAATAAGAATAGTTCTAATTTTTTATTTCTTTAAAGAAGTTATTTTCAGAAGGGCTGGATGGGCAGGTAGAATTCCATGGACTCTATTATGGTCTATGGAAGGAGAGCAATTCTCATCTCTAGAGGTGATTCTTCCTTTCCCTCATCACCTACCCACTTTCTCCTTCCCCTTTTCTTCCTCTTGACCAGCCTCCTTTACCCTCCGTTTCCATCCCTTCCCTCCACTAAATTCGCTATCTCCTCATTACTTCTAATTTGCCTCAGTGCCTCCCACATCTTGTCTAATCTCTTCAGCATTCTATACTCATTAAAAAAGAAGAAAAATGGGATTTAACCTTTAACTAGGCTCACTTCATGAGCTAGACACTGAGCAAGATACTTTCCAAATGTGTTTTTTTTCTCACTTAAACCTCTGCCCCATCTGGCAATATATTCATTGCATCTTAAATGTGAAAACTGAGGCTCCAAGATGTGCAGTCACACAGCTAACAGGTGACAGAACTAAGTTCCAAACTCAGGTCTTGTCCCCATGAGCCTTGTGCTTCCACGTGGCACTCTGCTTTCTTTGTGAAGTTACGGAATGCAAGGTAACTTCTAGTCCAGTGATCAGTAAACTGCGGCTCGCGAGCCACATGCGGCTCTTTGGCCGCTTGAGTGTGGCTCTTCCACAAAATACCGACTTCTGCACGTGGGCCACGAAGTTGGGCCACGAAGTTTCAATTGCACTGTACATGCGCGCCCGCACGTGGTATTTTGTGGAAGAGCCACACTCAAGGGGCCAAAGAGCCACATGTGGCTCACGAGCCACAGTTTGCCGACCACTGTAGCTGAAAGAGAGCCGGAAGTGAAGCGACAGAGGAAGAAAGTGGAAGTAAACCTGAGAGTTTATAAGAGAAGGAAAGCCAAATAGGAGGGGATCTGCAGTCAAGAAAGTGGGTCAGGTGGCAACTATTGTTTTATTTACAAAAACAAACAGACAGTAAAACAACCGCTACATTTCGTGTCTCTATGGCCCTTTAGAGTTTGCAAAACATTCACATAAATTAACTCATTCCTGACGACAACATTGGGCGTTACGATATTGCTTCTCTTTTCAGAGAAGGAAACAGAGTTAGACAAGTCAAATCCCTTAAGTAAACCTGATCCCAATGCCTTGCTACTTTCTAAGTTATAAGGTGGGGTTTGAGCACAATTTTGTCCACAGGTCTCCTCCTCCAAAATAATGTTATTACTGTCTTCTGCCCAAAGGGAGTAGGGAAGGGGAGGCTCAGAGGACTGGGAAGGGCACCTCCTTGGTCAATTACTCTCTCAGAACTTTTTTGCTCTGTGTGCTTAGATCACACGTTTTCCATTTATAAAAGTTAGCTTTGGAAAGCTCTCTCTTCTTGACAGTTATACTATCAAGAAATTCTGTTCAGATGTGCCTCAGGCTACTAAGAAAAGATCTAGGCAGTGGAAGCTGTAGGAGAATTAGGCAGTGAATAAATGCTTTTGAATGACTGGATATGCCCTCTCTCTCCTAGACAGCTGCACTTTTAGGTACACATAGGACTAAAATAAAAGATGTAGGTAGCTTAAGCTGGGGAAGAATTAGGAAGTGATAAATGCCTGCCTTCAATAATGGAACAAACCCATGGATATCAGAGTTTAATTTTTTGAGAGTGAGTTAGCTTGATGCTATTCTTTAATCCCAAAGGCTGCTCTTATTCACAACCTTCTGTTTTGCAAATCCATGTCACTGGTCACACCGCAAGGCAGTATAGAAAGGTAGATTGTGAGCATCCCTTTGCCCAAAGCCCTGCAATTTCTACCTACCCAGACCCCAAAGTAAAGTGAAGGCATGCAGAAGCACCCACAACCCCACATGAGGTGGCCCTTCCCTACTGCTCTCCTCTCCTGGTTCCCGCTGCTCCAGCCACAGGGTCTCCTAGCTATTCCTCAAACACTCCAGGCACTCTCTCTCCAGGGCCTTCTACCTCTAACCTCTTCACCAGAGAGCTCCTTGGATAACTCTTCATGTCTTTGCTCGAATGTCACTTTCTCAATGATGCAATCTACCCCCAAAATAAATAGCCCCTCAAACATGCATGGAAGCACTCCCATCCTCCTGACTCTACTTATCACCTTTTTAGTACTTTCCGTATTTGTTATGCACATGGTTTCTTTTCTGTCTCCTCTACCACCACCACCTGCCCACCTTATTAGGCCTTGATCAATTTTTTTATTGATAGTGCCAAGACCTGAACCTGACACAGAGTAGGCACTACATAAATATTTATTGAATGAATGAATAAATAAATACCCTGAATGGACATGACAAATGAGGCATCAGAATACTCTCTGGCAGCAAAAGACAATGTATACAACCACACATTTGAAAAAGGCAAAATTGCATAGCCTTGAGAAATGGTCTATAATCCAAACATGTGTCAAAGCATGGTTCAGTATGGCCTTTGTAGTTTGGCTGACCTGGATTTCAACTGCTTGTACATGTGACATCTCTATGTAACTTCCTCTATGTAAAATGGAATTAATAATGATGGTACCTATTTTGTAGGGCTATTATGATAATTAAATGAGATAAGTATGTAAAGCACTTAGCCCAGTGCTGGATACATAGAACTCTCTCAATAGGTAACCAATTATCAATACTATTAACATCTAAAATGTTAATGTATAGACACAATGTGTGCATGTATCCATTATTATATAGGTAGATACAAATATTCATCAATCATTCTTTTATTTTTATTTTATTTTATTGGGGTGACATTAGCCAACATGAACATATAGGTTTCATGTGTGGATTACTAATTTACAAAATCTGCATATAGGACCATGTGCTCACTACCCAAAGTCAAATCTTCTCCTGTCACCTCATATTAGGACACCTTTCTTCCCCCACCCCCCGCCCTCTGGCAAGCACCACACTGCTGTCTGTGTTCTTAATGCGATAATTCAATTTTCATGGCTTATTTAAAAATGGGACCATGTTATGGATGACAGAATAAAGAGATGTTACTGGTACTTCCTGTAATAAAGTCCCCTGCACAAACCCAGTTTAACGAGGCATGTTCTTCCCTGGGTAGCTGTTGTCTCTCTGTGCTGTTGCTATGTTTTTATTTTCCCACCCAGATGTCCATTCGCAGATGTGCGTCTCTACAGGTAGCCAGCTGTGTTCTAGCCAGCCAGCTGGGAAGAAACATCAGGAGCTATTTAAACACAACTCTTCCTTCATCTCTAATTTGACTTAGGAGGGGAAAAAATCAAAAGACTGAATATCCAGGCAATAAGCTTGCAGAACATGAATCTTTGAAAGATTTTCTTTTTCATCCACACTTAAATGTGTGCATTTTGTTTAGCTTGAACAGAAATAATCTGGCATGTGTATGACCTGACCCCTTCAAATGGGCTGAAATCCAAAGTGGCTTTCGGAATTGTATCTGGGTCTCTCCAGGTATTATCTGTAATGTTGCCTCAGATGTGGGAGAGGTATGCAAATAGTCACATCTCTACTTTGGGTTTGAAACTAATTTTACACTCTTCTCAAGAAAACAAAAAAGAAAGCACAGTGCAAAAGTTATTTTGGATGTGGAGTTCTGCAAGCCCTTCCGCACGCAGGGAAGGTGCCAGCCTCGTGCTTTTAAGCAGACTCGGAGCGTTTCGGGGTTCAGCATAATTTGCACTCTCCCTGCCCGACTCTCACTCCGGCTGAGCTTTCTCTGTCTATTAGCATCTTCTCTATTCCCTTCCCTTGAAACCAGTCCGTTATTTCAAAGCAAAAAAGGACCTACTGACAGAACCTGGCAATGTTTTAGCCTCTGCTGAAATGGTGCCCTTCTTTCAAATATTTCCTCCGTGTCTCTGGGGCCCTGCTTTGATCCTGCACGAAGGCAGATGCGCGCTTAAAGAGGTAAAGGTTGAGGCTGCACTTGCCTAGAGGACTTTTAAAACTTGCCCTGGGCGCCCGGGCTTCCCTCCGGGCTGGCACCGGGTGGCACATTAACCCCCCCTTCCCTTGCTGTTTTGTTTCTGCTTCCAGTGACCGTGGCGCTGTTCGCAGCTCTGCGGCGGCAGCGGAAAAAGGAGCCTCTGATCATTTCCAAAGAGGACATCAGGGACAATGTTGTCAGTTACAACGACGAGGGGGGCGGCGAGGAGGACACCCAGGCCTTTGACATCGGCACCCTGCGGAACCCCGAGGCCATCGAGGACAGCAAATTGCGCCGGGACATTGTGCCCGAAGCCCTTTTCCTACCCCGACGGACTCCGGCCGCCCGGGACAACACCGACGTCCGCGATTTCATTAACCAAAGGCTGAAGGAAAATGACACGGACCCCACGGCCCCGCCCTACGACTCCCTGGCCACCTACGCCTACGAGGGCACCGGCTCGGTGGCCGACTCCCTGAGCTCGCTGGAGTCGGTGACCACGGATGGAGACCAGGACTACGATTACCTTAGTGACTGGGGCCCTCGCTTCAAGAAGCTCGCAGACCTGTACGGAGGGGCCGACAGCGACAAGGACTCCTAATCCGTTGCCTTTCCCTTTGGACGGTAGGATGCTCAACGGTGAGACCTGGCTGTTTCTTCCCAGGGACCCGCTGCTCCCTGGAGGGTGCCCTGTCCCGCCCGGTTCAACAAGTCCATGGCTGCAGGCGTGTGGCTCCGATGGCAGAGACCCTTTTCTAGTACACTTTTATGAGCTTCCAAGAGGCAAATGTTTATTTTTTAGTGCATCCAGTTAACCACGTCGGCCCCGCAGGCACCGTGCTGGAGGAGAGGATGGAGAGCAGGACGTGCCCCCGCGCCCCTGGGGGAAGTTTGGACCACGTTCATCCCACCGGCCTGGCCTTCTGTACTCCACCCATCGACTCAGGTCAGCTGACTGCTCTGACTCCACCTTTCGATGCTAACGGGATGAAGGACTGTTCTTTAAGGATAAAATATAGTTTTAGTAAAAGAAATAAGGGAGGAACGACCGTGAAGTTGTTCCCGGTATATCAGCTCACAAGGAGACAACGAACTATATATATATGGGTGTGTATTTCTGTCGCAATGAATTTAAGATGACATTTGCCCATCCTGTTTGTTCTTCAAGAACTTTTTCTGACACCTGTGACTATTCTAAGCATGATATCCACCAATGTTTTGAGATTCTCATTCCTCTGAAGGAATAGGAGCAAATTAAATAGCGACATTCAAAAACAACCAAAAAAAATAAAAATAAGTAAGACCTCATTCCTTACCACTAACTCATAATTTGTTATATATTAGCCATGTAAAAGTTTGCCCTTGTACCATAGAAGGGAAAATTGAAAATAGCTAATAATATTAACAAAGGAGATATTTAGCATATTTTAAAATCTGGGCCACCAAATGTACCACAGATCACTTGAATTTTTTCCAACCGTCAGTAGGTTAATTACAAGTAAGTCTAATTGGTTAAAAAGTTCTTGAAGGAACTTTTCTGAGATAAATTTTAACTTCTTGTCTGTAGTTGTTGTCAGTATTATTCTAATATATACTTGAAAGTAGCAGTGTGAGGTACAATAATCCATGTTCTCCAGATACGTCTTACTAAATTAAGTGGCATTAGTAAAGGTAGATTAAATAAAACTTAAATCCCACTCTCAGAGTTTAATGGGGTGGTAAGAGCTAGTCACACTTGAACCTGACACCCTGTCCTTCACATCCGGAAACACCTATATATTTATATAATGTGATAGATGTAGATGAACGTTGAAATCATGGTGAAAACCTACATATGACATGCTTGGAAGATGCTTACAAAGGGAAAAGTTGGATTCCCTACAACAAGAGTGTTTAAGATTATAATTAAAATGATAGTTGGCTTTCAAAAGCATTAATATTTTTTCATTGTTTTTAACTTTATTTCCATGGCAACTCTGCTCTCTTTGTCTTTGAACAATGATAAAGTAATGGTCTCAAATGATGACAGAAGATAATGTACAATCCATCCAAATTTATTATTTCTCTAATTATGCAATTAGCATTATAGTTATTATCCAGAAGACCTAACCGAAATGAACTATTCCTTTTGGCAGGTTCAAATCATTTATTTCATGTGGCTGTTCTAATGACTTTTATCATTAGAATCTTCATGGGCAGTCATCAGAAATTTCCAAAGTACTGTAATAAAAACATCCTTATTTTGAAAACTTAAAAACAAATATATCTTAAGAATATGCTGACTTCAATTATTAATCTTAGAGATTTATTTTCAATTAATGCTAATTTTCTACAGATAATCTTAGTGTCATATCCATTTGGGGATAATGTCATATCAGCACATAATTTTTATTTGGAAACACACTGTCATTTAGTTAAGTTTTAAATAGAGATATTACCCAGGAAGTAAAGATGGCACCTTTAAAATTAGAGATATGTAGTGTTTTGGATTACCCATTTAGAGTGAAAAACTTTTACAACCATGTTATTCCTTGTGTTTCCTGAATATTTTCCTATTTTGTAAAGTACTTCCCTGTATACTAACAAGTATTTCACGTCTAGCTGATTTACTGCTTTTATGGTTTTCTTTTCCTAGTTACACACACATAGGAATGCAAACAAAATACTACAGGAGGGTTTCCTTGTAATGAAGTGACACATATCATAGTCATAGGTAAGCACTGGAAAAAGGTAGCTTAGTAAAGTTATTAAGAATTAGTTATCTATAGCAATAGACCAGCACCTTAATCACATGACTTACTGTAAAATTAAAGAGTTCCTATCATAATGTTTTATGTCATGTAACAAATTGAATCAAGAAAGTTCTATAAAAAGAAAACTATCAGCAGAAGTCTTCCTTTCGAACTTTTGGCATTAATTGGAAAGTCTGAGGGCTGACACTAGCAACTTCCAATATTTAAGGGTAAGGTTTACTCTTTCCTCATAAGTGAGAGTATTTGAGCTGTAATTGGGCAGCTATTCTATCCCATCCTAAAGATGATACAGTCAGTGTACCAAGATCAGGTGAATATGACTAAATATTGAAATAACTATTTAATCTCTTACCACTGAAGCTGATGATGAAGTGAATGTCTAAGAAATTGGATAATTTGAGACTGGAGCTGAATATTTAGCAGTAGGGTCCTGTGAGCATCAAGGCAGAGCACTATTTTCCTACCATTAAGACTCTTTGACATCATGGAAACAATAAGAATCACAATCTCATTATTTCACCCAGGTCTAACTTCCTTCCCACCAAAACATCAGGTCAAGGACCAGGGGCAACACAACTGATCACTGGAGAGAAAAAAATTAAGATTTTTCAGCTCACTTTTCACATTGTCTCTGTCCTGATATTAGATGTTTGTGATGAGAAGTATGAAAAATAGAAAGAGGTAAAATTTTAATATTTGCTTTAACTACTAAGAAACTAAAATTCAGTTAATATAAGCAGATTGCTTTTATGGGTTGTTTCAGGAACTTTGAGGTCTTTCTGAGCCCCCTACCCCCAAGAATTTCTTTAAACCACAAAGATGTTCACTGGCGTAAGCTGACATTTTAAACACATTCAGCCATTGTGCATACATTTAAGCCCCTTCACTTCATGGCCACTTTCTCCTGAAAGGCCTAGAATATATTTGTCCCCAAATAAAAAAACTAAATCTAATGGGGGAGAAGAAAAGATGGCTCCATAGAACCATAAAAGAGGTGATCTAGGCACAGTAAATATTTTTTTTACAGAGCTTTATTTTAGTTTTACAGTTGAGGTGCTTAAAGGGAGGTTCAGATTTAAATTGATTCTATTTTCTTTTTTGTTTGCTTGTTTTTTATATGGCTTTTTTTAATTGATTTCAGAGAGGAAGGGAGAGAAAGATAGAAACATCAATGATGAGAGAGAATCATTGATTGACTGCCTCCTGCACGCCTCCTGCACTGGGGATCTAGCCCACAACCCAGGCATGTGCCCTTGATCAGAATCAAACTGAAGACCCTTCAGTCCATAGGTCGATGCTCTATCCAGCTAGGGCAACTCTATTTTCTATTCAATTTTAACACAGTATAAAAACTTGTGGTTGAGTTTTCATTTTCAGCTCCCAAAAAGTTGTGAAAAAGTTCTTAAAGTTGAATCTTTATCCTAGAAGCATCTCAACTTTTTGGATCCAAATAAATTTCAGAATGTTTCCATTATTTTTATTGTTAAGTACATAAATTTTAGTTAGCCTGTTTTGCTGAACAAGGCCTTATATCAAATGTTTTATCTTGAAATGCATATTTTATTGGAGATAATAATGTATACCCTATGATTGGGCATTCCTCAGTTCTATATACTTAAGGACCAAAAAGACTATGCAGTTGAAAGGAAAGAACAGAGTGGAATCCTGAGAACAAACCAAATATTTAAATCAGGTATCGCTAAATGTATTTTCCCCAGGAAATTCACCACCAAATAAATTACTGTATCTTAGTCACTAATTTTGAAGTAGTGTAATGACTTTGGAAGAACACTCCACAAAGTCATGACCCCACTATTTTGCAAGGCATCCTCTGAAAAGGATCATGTTAGTGTAATTTTGTCTTTTATATTTTTATCTAGATGAAATCTTTTTTGAATTGTGACAGGGGATGAAAAATCTACTGCGTTTACATTAACACTACAAGTCAGCCTTCTTTATCAGATTGTAAGAGGGGAAAGACCAAGGCGTTGTGTGTGGATCTTCCGGAGGATGAACTCTTTTGTAAGGTCTGACAGGCAGTTTTGTTTTCCAGAGAATACAGGATCCCCGTATGGTCTCCTGAAAAGTTCAGTGCTATTACAGTGCAGCATTTTGAATCTCCCTCTGGCATCTTTATGGAATAATTTTCTGAAGGGATAATTCTCTACTAAAATATATCAGACCCTGACCATATTTAATACCCTCTTAGAAAAGAAATACAATGACTTGCACGCTTGTTAAAAGTTAATAAAGAAATAGCTCATTTTTAAAGCCACACATTTATGGTCTCTGCATCGTCAATTTAATTTAAGCATTGCTGAGACAATCTTTAATCTACTCCCCATTTTGTAATACCTTATTTATGATGCATTTTCATTTTTTAATTTGGGGGGAACATTAGCCCGACCAGAGCCAGCAGATGAAAGTGCCGAAAGGAGGTCAGATGGAAACAGAGCCTTTTACCCACTGTCTCAGTCAGGACCCAGGCACTTAGCTGAAGAGCCACTGAGTTATTAGATTAATTTCAAAAGAGCTTTTATGAATTACTTAATTCTTTTTCTTTTCCTTTTTTCTTTTTTTTTTGAAAACCCATGGACCACAAACTCAAATTTCTCTTCAAATGGGGTTAATTTGACAAATGAGGCATGAACCCAGCGTTGTGGAAAAAGCTTTCCACTATAATGAGATCTTGGTCTTTCCTGCAAGACTGTGCTATTCATGTAAATATGTCTAGAGGCACCTTCGATAAGCTTTTAGTTTTCTATGATCTATTAGTTTAGTGTTTATTAAGGAATCAAATGTATAGAATTACTAGGCATCCAGGGGGAATGCCGTGTAGCAAACGTAAAACTGATCTTCTCGGAAGAAACATAGGAACGCTTCTAAACCACTGTACTCTTTTGTTTGTGATTATTTTCATTGCTTTGAAAGTACACTGCATAAGAATAGGCCTTATAATAAATGCTACATGCGTCTTCGGTAGTATCGAGCTAAGGCAATTTGGCTTTCTCCTACTGTGATTTGTGATTTTTCAACCCAGAAAAATCAAAGCTTTCGGGTATTGATTGTTTTTAATTAAAAACACTCCCAAGTACAAAGTGAAGCCGATGCCACCCTTGAAGATTTACTGGCTGGAGTGCTCGGTTCATATCATTTTTCTCAGTATTGCTCGTGTCTTCGGCAGTGAGAACACCGGATGGAAACAATCGCTGCTCAGCTCTCATCAACATTCTTAGTTAGGGAGAGGTTCAGACGTCACAGGTTACATGAGCAAGTTTTCTGTATCAGAAGGAAGGGGTGAGACCACTACCTTCCAGCTCACTGTGGCCGGGCCTCTTGTAATCCAATGGCAAGTACACGCTCCTTGAAACGGCTTCTCTGATTTCCCTTTGTTCTCTTAGACGTATACATTTGCAAAGAATGCAATTTAAAAAGTGATTTCTCACAAAGAGTAAAAATGCCTTTTGCAGATCAATTTTTGTAACAAGTTATTTATATGATATTACTTAATAAACTGTTTTTTTCTAACTTGTTTTTTTTTCCATTCTCTCAAACTGTTGTTTGTAATCAGAGTTTTTAAAATGTACACGTGGATGCACACTTTATCTTTCTGAACCTGCTGTTTTAACTTCCCAGCTAGCTAACGAAAGCCAACTTGTTATATAATAATTAGCTTGTAAAACCATAGCTTCTCCCAGCCAGAAATATATATGTCGTGGGCACTGCCCTGCAAACTTCTCACTGGTGGGACAAAAACTCCTCTATTATTTATGGAATTGCTGCATTGAGAAGAAACCCGTTTATCCTCATGGTAACTGCTTTAGATTTTTTAAAAAAGGAGGGGGGGGGCAGTTCTATATTTTTGTCAATCCCAAATCTCCATCCTTTATTTTACTCCCATAAAAGCAATTGTCTATGGATCTCAGATTTAAAAAAGGAAAAGGAAAAGCAAGAACCAGACCAGAGGGAAATAATAAAATCCATTCAGCATTCTGATACTATGAGTAAATACAATGTCTTTGTATATTCAGAGCTATAATATTTTACATGCTTGACCTTTTTTTAAGCTGCCTCCTATTTCTACAGAGGCTATTTCATAATTTTTAAACTGGGAGAATTCATAGCTTTGCAAAGGAGATTTTTGTTTATTCATTCATGTGTTCAATACAGCGTAGGCACTTTGCTGTGTGCTGTAGAATATTCCACAGGAGCCAGATAGCTGTATTTTCCCTCCTCTCCAAAAGCTCATGGTCTCAATGGTCGGCAAATTGCGGCTCGCGAGCCACGTGCAGCTCTTTGGTCCCTTGAGTGTGGCCACTAAGTTTCAATCGCACTGTACGTGCACACCCGCACGTGGTATTTTGTGGAAGAGCCACACTCAAGGGGCCGCAGTTTGCCGACCACTAGTCTAGGAGGAAGGGCCGCCATAAGTGTACTGTAAATATTGTGATTACATAACTATAGTAACCTTCAGGAGGTGGCCTGGAAGTGTCTTCAGAAAGGTACAGATGACAGTGCTGATAGGTTAGAGAAACTATGTCTGCCCCAGTGGAGGGCTGTATGGGAGGATTAGGAATTAGCAAAATTGAGATAAAGGAAGATTAGAAATCAAGAAGAATAGCTGGGGAAAGACAGAAAAGAGAGGAATGTTTAAGCAATGCCACTGATCTCAGCTGAGGTCCCTGGAGGCGTCTCAGCTTGGAAAATCACGTAGCACCAGAAACAGAGGCTCACCGATGCCAGAGCAGCTAGGTTTTTGTTGTTGTTGTTAATATATTTTATTGATTTTTTTACAGAGAGGACGAGAGAGGGATAGAGAGTTAGAAACATCAATGAGAGAGAAACATTGATCGGCTGCCTCCTGTACACCTCCTGCTGGAGATGTGCCCGCAACCAAGGTACATGGCCTTGACTGGAATCGAACCTGGGACCTTTCAGTCCACAGGCCGACGCTCTATCCATTGAGCCAAACCGGTTAGGGCGAGCAGCTAGGTTTTGATGTTGTTTTGTTTTTACTTTTGTTTTCTGCTGTTTGGTTTAAAGTTAACTTGGTCATGTACAGAAATCCATGGAAAGGAAGGATGCTATTAGAAATACACTTTCTGAAGGATAAGTACATGGTCCCACCCCACTCCCTGCTCTGCACCAGCCCAGGGCAAGCAGAGCCCACAGGATCCAGGAAACCTCCCTGACCTAATGGTGACATAGGCAGGCAGTGCAATGCACTGTCTCAAAGGCGCAGTTCAGGAAGCAGATTGCTGCAAACATTTCCTATCACGATAACAAGCCACTACCCATAGTAATTATTGGTATGTATTACAGTCATTCACTCTACCGCTGCAACAGTACAAAATCTAGCATCTCCATGAAGCTTGTGCCTCGATCCTTTGAGGTTCAGGGTGGCTATGGGCCTTTCTCCCCTTGCAGCTTTGCATTCGGAGCACAATGCCCCAAGGTTTATTGTGGCAGCAGAGGAGAGCTGCTGGCTGATCATATGCGATGTTTCTAAGGGGTAGGCCCATACATGGTTTATACCACTTCTGCTCACATCTCATTGGCCAGAACTCAGTCATGTGGCCCAAACTAACTGGACGTGGGCTGGGAGATATTCACACACAAACACATTGTGTCTGGTGAGCATAGTTTCAGTTTCTGTCAATACCTTTCCCAATTCCTCCCAATTTTAGTCACCATAATAAGCCAGGTCGCATAAAAATCATGAGTCTGTTATTGGAAGAGACGTAGGAGGTCATTTACAAATTCAATGTTCAAATCGGAAACCCCTTTGAAAAAGTGTTTGTGTACCATCCCTGACTCCGGCACCCACGGCTGAAATTGCTAATCAATTGACTCACAGATCCACTAGCCTTAGAATCCCAGCAGCCATCACAACAGAATAATGCTGACCTATTTGCCATCCCAAACCAAAGAGATTCCGTTCTCCTGTGAAACCTGTTTTCTTTCATTCTAAGTGTCGTTGACTACTCACCACCGATATGTGGGGAGAGCATTCTGATCCTGAGATTGTCAAAAATGTGGAATAATTAAGAAAGCTAAAAGGCTCTGTCTGCCATTGTCATTAGCTCACACTTTTATTTCATAAATCAGAACCAACCAGCACGTATCTCTGTGTGAACAATTCAGATATAATATCAGCCTGGCTGATGTATCTCTTCCCAGGTATACTCCCGAGCCTTTACATTCATTCTGCAGAAGTCATTTGAGAAACTACTATGGGCAAGGCATGGATCAAGGTGATAGGAATACACAGACGTGCACCCTTCACTGTGCATATCCTTCCCTCAAGGACGGCCATGATTTAATCTCCTGTTATTAATCTTAGTTTGCCTGACTAAACATTTTATACTGAATGACACCCTGACTCTTTAGATCACTTTTCTAGGTCTCATATTCCTGAATTCAATACTTTTCCAAATATGCTATGAATAGATATGGCTCTTTAAAAGAAGTAGATTGTCTCCTACTTCTGCTATAATATACTTATCCCTTTTTTAAAATGTCTCCCTTGACATATTTGATCATCTTTATTGCTTCCTGAGCCATCTAGTCTCAGAAACTTCACTTTCAATGGCAAATATGTCTTGTTTGCACATTGGTAAGAAAATGTCTCCTTGCAGTGAGTAAAGGATGGGTTTTATTAAAGCTTTTAATTTTGCTTGGCCACCTGATAATAATGCCTTACTTTTATACGGCACTTTTGAAATAACCATCATATCTACAACTTCATATAACTCTCACAGAAGCCCCATACAATAGGCTGTTGCACTCCCATCTCACCAAGTGAGGTCATTTGTCCTTAGATCCCATCACAGGAATTAGAATAAAACTCACTTCTTCTAACTCAGTCTTGCCACTGATCCCCACATTTCCCCCTGTGTATGCACCATCCTCTCTCATCCGTTTGAGAGAAATATTGGAAGGGGAAAAAGGATTCTTTTTTCCTTTATTCAAATTCAGATGAGGTTGGACTCTGCTGATGGCTGCAGGCGCTAAGATATTCCTCTCTATAAGATTAGGCCAAGTGCTCCATGAATTTAAAAAAGAAAAAAGAAAAAAAGAATCTGAAAAGCAAAATTCTGCCTATTAACCCTAATTACCCAACTGATTCCTATTATAAAATTGGAACAGTCTCACAAGGAAAATTATTCCCAAGAAATATGAAACTCCACCCAAAACCTCAAAAGCTCTAATCAATTATGTAATAATATTGACAATATTGATATTTCAAATATCAAACTGTGGTAAGCCCTTTGTAGGGTGGAGAGAGAAAGGAAGGAAATTAGAGCTTCCTGTTGCTCTTCAAGCAATTCAGACTCCGTGATTAAAGGAGGAGGAGGAAGGGAGACCTGCTCTGGCCATGAACTCCCACTGAATCCAGGTGCCCACCCATGACATGGTGTCTGTGTTATCCCTGGAAAACCCTGCTGTCCAGTTAGGTGGTAAGGCAGAGCAGTAGCTACAAATCTTTGTTAATAAACTAATGTATTTTCTGTATTTTTCTATAACAACATAATTTCTGTTTTAAACCCTGATTCCTATGAGCAACAGAAACTCAACTTTAGGGTTTCCTTCTATAACCTTTCACTGATATTCCAGCTCGGTTCTCAGGGGCCAAGGTAACATAAAGAGTTAGGGTTTGAAGGAAGATGAGGCATGTCTGAGCTTACAGCTGAGCTGCTGAGGGAGCCAGAAGAGCAGATGGATTCCAGAAGAAAACACAATAATTCTTTTCACCTTCCCTGTCCATCCTTTCAGCCATTACAAAATGGGGAGGCTGAAGGTTATTGATCTGAAATATTTTATGTTATTGTCATTATGTCTCATCCTCAGAGTATCAGGATCAAAAGCTTAGGAGAGACACCTGCTTCATTCCTGACTTACGGCTTTCGCAGAGATTCAGAAAGAGCTGAAAGTTACCTCAGAATGTCACTATTTCCAATGTAATGCTAATTTATAACAGTCTTCTTATGCTTTACTATGTCAAGCATTATACAAGTGCTCATTTATAGTATGAAAACATATAAAATAAACATACTAAGGTTGAGCCAGTCTTCGACCTTTGAAACTCTCTTATGTGTTGAGAACTTTCCTATTTTATGCATAAGATACATTTTTCTTTATCGTAAATCAAGAGGATTGTGACAAAGTGTTTTCTGGTTTGTGAATACATTTATATGAAAAATCTCGCAAAGTTACAAAAATTAAATCAAATTGAATATATATTTAACAATTAAGTTGTATTGAAAAACAATAAACATATGAACTCTAGACTGTTTAGGCCCCTTTGAAGCCAAAGAAATATATCTACCCGACTGGAATTTGGTAAAAATGACATCAAGATTCAAATGATAGCTCTCAAATCAGAAAAGGTGAGGGGCAGATTGATTTAGGCATTGAGACTTGAGCTGGGCCTCAGAAGAGTGTTAGAACCCACAGCAAAGTCCCTGGATGTTTCTCTAAAATGCAAATCCCCAGATCCCAGAAACAATCAGGGCTGTAGCATTCCAAAGTTGGAGGCTCCACCTTTAGTATATTAAACCATGAAAATATACCCACACTTTACCTTATAGCCGTGAGTCAAGTTGCAGTTTGCTGGTTTACATCACATCATTATATGAGCCCTTAGACTCTTGTTGATTTTATTTTTGCAATTTTCCTTCTGTATTTTGAAGCCCTCCTTTTCTGGCGCTCTGGGTTGGGGAGTCCAGCTCGGGGTTTAGACCCCGGAGTCCTCGGTGGGAACCCCCACATCTGAGATATCTTTCTGGAGCTTCAGTTGCTGAGGGAGCCTGGCCCGCCCTCTCACGCCCCCGCACTTCCTGCCAGTCTCTATGCAGTCCGCACTTTCCCTCTTTGGCTATCAGAGTTCTCTCCAGCTAGTTTTCAGTTGCTTATTCAGGGTGGTTTTCCTATATTTTAGCTGTAATTCCAGTTCGGTCCTGAGTAAGCTTCCACTTACTCTGCCACCATTTTCAGGGGAAAACATAATCTGAAACCCTCCTTTTTTTTATTTTGGCTTTTTTCACCTGTAGGTCATCTGAGAGCAAATAGATACTGATGTGTGCTGTGCATAATGAATTCAAAGACATTACAAAGAAAATAAGGGCAGGGTTTGGGAATCTGCATTTATGGAAGATTTCCTTGTGATTTGTATGCACACCAGAATTTGAGATAGAAGTGAAATTATTGAGGTAACCAGACAAAGGCATGCTCACGGAGCTGTGGAGAGGTCAGTCAGGTTAGCAAGGAAGGTTCTGGCAGAGACCAGGAGAGATGAAAGTTCTAATATTTTTACATGTTTTCCACCGTCCTTTACCTGTTGTATTCAAAGCATGGGCTTGTCTATCCAATGATAAGGAGATTAAAATGGGTGCTCTCCCTAGAAAGGAATAGAAGTTTCCAATTAAAGTACCAGGAGTGGTTCATATACATTAATTTAAAACCTCAGGTGAAGCTCTCCACTCTCCCACCTGTCTTTCAAAACTTTTCTGGCTACTTTCCCTGCATGTGTCAATCAATAAGTAAATCATTAAAATCTCTCTAGAGTTGATTCACCAGGCTTCCTAAGCATTTGCTTCTATTTTTCTCTTTTTAAAGTCAGCTGTTATTCTATGAGTCTCAGCTAGGGAACCTCTCCTCTCCCAGGGCCCAATCAGAGTTCCACTTTAATTAGCTTAATTGGAAGAAGACACAACCGAATTTCCAATTAGAGTTCCAAATGAGCTATTAGAACAGACTATTTTTGTCTTTTCAGGGAAAGTTCTCCTAAAAGTCATTTTTTTAAAAAAGGTAGAAATCCTTAAAGGAGAAAAGGTGAGCACAATCAGATCAATTACTGCTACTAATCATCCCTAAAGTAAAGTTGGCTCTTTTCACATAGGTAATTTGAAAATTAGCCACTTATTCATTCTTTTATTAATTTAATTTTTATTAAATTAATATATGCATATTAACTAAAACTAGAGGCCCAATGCACAAAATTTGTGCAAGAGTAGGCCTTCCTTCCCCCAGCTGCCAGCACTGGCTTCCCTCTGGCACCCAGGACCCAGGCTTCCCTCACAGCCATGGCTTCGTCTGGAAGGTCATCTGGAAGAATGTCCTGTCTAATTAGCATATTACACTTTTATTATTATAGACTAGTGGCCCCAGTGCACAAAATTTATGCGGGGGGCGGGGGTGGTCCCTCAGACTAGCCTGCACCCTCTCCAATCGGGAACGCCTTAGGGAATGTCCAACCAATGGTCGGACATCCCCTTCACAGCCTGGGACCACTGACTCCTAACCGCACATGTGCCTGCCTGCCTGATCACCCCTAACTGCCTTTGCCTGACTGCGTGATTGCTCCTAACCACTCTGCCTGCCTACTTGATCGCCCCTAACTTCTCTGCCTGCCTGCCTGATAGCCCCTAACTGCCCTCCCTTGCCAGCCTGATCTCACCCCCAACTGCCCTCCCCTGCCAGCCTGGTTGCCCCCAACAGCCCTCCCCTGCCAGCCTGATCTCGCCCCCAACTGCTCTCCCTTGCTGACCTAGTTGTCCCCAACTGCCCTCCCCTGCAGGCCTGATCTTGCCCCCAACTGCCCTCCCCTGCTGGCCTGATTGCCTCTAATGGCCTCTGCCTCAGCCCCCACTACCATGGCTTTGTCCAAAGGGAAATCAAACATCCAGAAGATGGCCATTCGACCCAGTCTAATTAGCATATTACTCTTTTAGTAGTATAGATAGATTATATAGGATAGGATTGCTTAAATGGGGCAGGAAGGAGCCTTTTTCATCTGGCAGAGATGCTCTTGACAGACAAAAATACATAATCCCTGTATCTGGACTGATAGCCAGCCATATGCACTATACTGCCAAAGCGGTCATTGAAAAATTGAACCTCTTTCTTACACCTTATGCCAAACAGCTGTTGCCCTTAAAACCCCTCCTTAGCCCCTACCTTAGGTTCTGCCTTCACAGTTTACCCAGATTAGGTTCTGATTGGTCAGTTTTTATGCCAATCAGCATCAAAAGCCCTGCCTCCTAAGCTGCCATTGGCTCCTCGCACTTCACCCAGATTTGGGGTTTCTATGCCAGTCAGTGTCAAAAGCTCTACCTCCTAGGCAGCCACTGGCTCCTCACAATTCACCCAGACTTGGTTCTGATTGGTTGGTTTCTATGACAGTGTCAAAAGCTCTGTCTCCTAGGCAGCAATTGGCTCCTCACACGTCACCCAGATTTGGTTCTGATTGGTCAGTCCCTATGCCAGTCACCATCTCCGGGCCTATCAACGGGCCTGATCAGAGAGGCCAGCCTGATCAGCAGCCCCAGCAGAGGCCGGAAAGAAAGAGACGCATGGCTGCTGGCTAGGCCCGGAGCGAAAGAGAGAGGCAACAGCTACCATAGAGGCTACGGATCAGACCCTGCTTCTCTCTGCAGGCCTCTCTTCAGGCCTGATTCGCAGCCCCTTCGGCAGTCAGTTCTGGGTCTGGGCACCTGCAGCAGCAGCAGTAATTTGAAAATATCGACTTCCAGTCGAGCCTTTGGTCATTTTGTCATTTTGGATGTTATGGACCCTGACTCTTTATATAGAGAGATTAGATAGATGATGATAGATAGATAGATAGATAGATAGATAGATAGATAGATAGAAAGATAGATGATAGATAGGTAGATAGATAGATAGATAGATAGATAGATAGATAGATAGATAGATACCAAATAGTTCTATAAAGCTTATAGCAAAAACTTTCCACTCCACCCTCATTCACTCACCCTTTAACTCTTCCAGATAGTTCTTCCATATTTGTAAGTAATACTTATATTAGGTTGAATCATAAGAAATTGCCATTTTTGTAGGTAAAAAGTGGTTAGTATCAAGAATTGTAGATGGTTCAACTTAACACTACTCTTCCTTGGGTTTACAGTTTTGAACATTATCTACTGACTTCCCAATATGGAGAGTAAGGATTTACTGCAACACCAACACGCGCACACACACACACATACTCATTTCTCCCTTATTTTTCTAATATAGTTATAGCACAATTATTAATTGAGTTTACATTATTACCTTATGTAAATATTGCTCATAGTTGAGCCTCATAATGTATATAATTTTGTTTCCTTTCTTGTTCAACTCTGTTTTTTCCTGAAATGAATAATTGCCGTGTGTGTGTGTGTGTGTGTGTGTTTATTTGCTTAGTTTCCTGTATACCTGTCATAATTCAGCCACAGATTTCCTGACGTGATTCTTAAATTCCTCTCTGCTGTGTAAAGTAATATCTGTAAGCTTTCTCTTCTTTTTTTCGATATCACGATAGAAACTCTCCATCACTCTGATGTCACAGATAATTTTTAAAAGCATTTTCTACCGCTCCCCAATGCTTACTTCTATTTTTTCTGAATTTATTTTCTCCGTTTGCTTTGGTCTTTGTTGCCACATTACAAGTCTTCCTCAGATGTCTAGTGATCATGAGCTGTCTGTTCACAGCTAATGGTGAGGTCCTGAAAAGCTAATTAGAAGCTCTTTGGTCAGCTAATGGGCCTCAGCATAGGGTGAAGGAAACTAATAGTTTCATGGGAGCACCCAAATGTCGGCATTTGTATATCTTTTGTCTTCAGTCAGTAAGTTTCAACCAAGAGGATTTCTCCAGTCTCCTCCAGATAGCATTTTTTTTTAAATATATTTTTATTGAGAGAGAGAGGAAGGGAGAGGGATAGAGAGATAGAAATACATCATCCATCGGCTGCCTCCTGTATGTCACCTACTGGAGATCAAGCCCAAAACCCAGGCATGTGCCCTGACTGGTGACTTTTTGGTTCCTGGATCAATGCTCAACCGCTGAACCACACCTGCCAGGCATCCTCCAGGTAACATTAAGGTCCAAGCTGATGTTCAAGACCATAAACTTGTAGTAGCTCCAATCTCTAGCCTGTGATTAAAGTTTGAATCATCTTTTTGTTCAAATACCAAAAGATATAATGTGATATAAAGCCATGCACCTTTCCATCAAACTTGTAAGCTACATAGAAAATTTAGGGAAAATAATAATACTGTGCTTTAGAGAACAATTCCGTGACATAATTCAGCAGTGTTAAAATTTCAGTCTCTTGACAATCTAGCTCACAACTTGAAAGATCGTGTCTTCATAGAAAAAAGCTTTTAAATGATTTTCTTCCATAACCAATTGGATTATTCTAGTTCCCTTAGTTTCAAGGGCTATTCATTATGTCCTTAGAGAATGAGTAGCTCCATATATATACAAAATCCCCCCTCTAATCATGGGATCACAATGTTGCATTGTACTGACACCTTTTGCTTTAAATTTGTGTAATTATCTCAGAAAACATACCTTTATTATCAAGTCAGGCTGATCTCATTTCACTTGGAAATTTTTTAAACCATTGGTGTTCAGATTATCTGTCCTCAATCAAATACAGTCTAGGTCCATTTCCTCCACTGAAGAGTCTTTTTTAAATCATCCTTGGCTATTGGTGAGTAATATATAATGTATCTTTGGGGGATAAGATTGTTAAAGGTTTTCCTGGTCATGTTACTGTACGTAAAGATTAACTTTCAGCCGTAGCCTGTTTAGTTCAGTGGATAGAGCGTCGGCCTGCAGACTGAAGGTTCCCAGGTTCGATTCCGGTCAACGGCATGTGCCTTGGTTGCGGGCACATCCCCAGTAGGGGGTGTGCAGGAGGCAGCTGATCGATATTTCTCTCTCATCGATGTTTCTGGCTCTCTATCCCTCTCCTTTCCTCTCTGTGAAAAAATCAATAAAATATATTTTTTTAAAAAGATTAACTTTCAACATCATTTACAATAATCAGTCCTCTTTCTTTCTGCTTTTTTGGTCAAGTCCTCTAGGAAATGGACAACATGATATGATATACATCTTCGCTACCCATCAGTGTACCAGTTGCGTTATGTACCCAGTAGATTCCCAATGAGTATTTATTGAATACCTGAATGAGTGAATTTTCATATCTTTGAAGAAGAGTTACTCTTTAATACTTATTCTTCAGGAATGTCAAGCTGTGTCTAAGAGTAATCAATTGTAATATTTTCCTAAGCTTTTTGCATCTTAAATTTTACATGCTTTCACATTCACTTTCAGATAGCAAGTACATAAAGCATCCTTTTCATGTTTGCAATGATCCCACAGAGTTAAGATGCTCAGTGTTGAGCTATCATACAATACACATTGACCTTGAAATCCCCAGGTACAATATTAGATGGTGACTCAGGAAAAGACATTAATTTTTTTTAAAGTGTTGAATATTGCAGCTGAGCTTCTTAATCAGGAGAAAAGAGCCTGAATACCTGGGGGACAAGTGTTATATACACACTGAAAGGCAATGCTCATCTCTCCTGAATACATGATAATGGAGAGGAGAATGGTGCTGAGCAAGCACAACATTCAGGAGAAGAGTGCGGACCATGGGAAATGCTGCACAATCAAAACTGATGAGGAAAAGTTTCATCCAGCAGCTCTGAAAATATGTATTTTAATTTCAAAAGTTAGGTTATTTTTTTAAAAGATTTTGGATTAAGATTGCTTTCTGAATTTGTAGCTCTTTGTAAAAAAAAGAAAGAAAGAAAGAAAACGTTGTTTTCTGAATTTGGCTACTTATATCTATTGGTTCATTGTTTGGGGTTGGGAGGGGGGTTATGACAAGGAGAGATCATTGAGGCACAGCACCAAAAACTTCAGGCCAGGACAAAATTTTAAATCACTGGTTTAAATAAAAAAAAATGATTTTCCAAATGAAGGTTAATGAAATGGATAACTTTTTACATATAAAAACTATGTTTTTAAGTTTACTCTCAATATCCCAACCATTCAAGACATTTAATGTGGGTTTTGCTTTCAGCATAGTCTTAACTTCTCTGTGTACTAACTTCTCTTTGTTTCTGCATCCATTATTTAATTGTTTCTAAAAGCATTTGTCATGCACCTATTCCATACAACGTTCTTTGCAAAGCCATGTTAGAGATAAAAAGAGAATGGAACTGTTATTTATCCTGGAAGAGCTGTTAAATCTTTTCAGGCTGAGGATGGCTGAGCATTGTTCGTTAAAAATGGTTGTATAGCCCGGCCCCAGTGGCTCAGTTGGTTGGGCTTCATCCTATGCACCAGGAGGTTAGATGCCCAGTGACGTCCATATGCCTGGGTGGCAGGATCAATCCCCAGTCAGAATGTGCAGGAGGCGGTGGATCAATGTTGCTCTCTCACATCAATGTTTCTTTCTCTTTCTCTCTCTCTCTCTCTCTCTCTCTCTCTCTCTCTCTCTCTCTCTTCCTTCCCCTCTCTCTCCAAAATCAAGAAAATATTTTTTAAAAATTTCAAAGAAAAAGAATGACTTAAATATTTATTGTCTTTTTCTATCCACTTGGGAACTTTTGAAAAAATAAAGGTGTTCTTCCCATTTGTAGTAAAAATTTAAAACTAGAATAATAGTTCAAATTACTAGTGTTCTTCCTTTATCATATGAATTATTAATTCATAAAATAAAAATTATAAAAAATAAACATTCAAGTATTTTATTGGTGTAAAATAGTATTTGATAGAGCTAAATATGCATAATTATTTGACATGTGCTTTTTGTTTGTTTGGGGGATTATTTGTGTCTCTTAAAATCCTCACCTGAGGACATGCTTAGAGACAGGAAGGTGGGGGGAGAGAGAGAGAGAGAGAAAGAGAGAGAGAGAAACATCTATGTGGGAAAGAAACATAGATCAGTTGCCTTCTGTACAAACCCTGACCAGGGACCAAATCCTCAACCCAGGCATGTGTTCTGGCCAGGATTCAAACCAGCAACCTTTTGGTGCACAGGATGATGCTCAATCAACTGAGCCACTCCGGCCAGGCTGATAATGTGCTTTTTAAATATTTACTTCTTATTTATATATTTCCTATGGAGAAAGACAATTTTTTCGATAACTTTCAAATTTGGAGGGAAACAATATGCCTTAAATGTGTTGATAAAGCAGTGTTTTATTATAACTTTCAGAGTATTCATTTGATTAGACAAAATTACGTTACCAACAGATCTGGATCAAATATTTTTCTCAAGTATCAAAATAACTTGTAATTAAGGAGCATATTTAATTATCAGAGTTCATCGTCCTTTGAGAATGCACATTATATCTGTAAAACCAACTATGATAAAACATATGAACAGAAATACAGTATATAAGACCCTGAATTTTTTAAATTAAATTTTATTGGCGTGACATTGGTCAATATGAACATGTAGGTTTCATGTGTGGATTTCTAAGTTACAAAGTGAGTATATAGCACCATGTGTGCACCACCCAAACACAAGTCTTCTCCTGTCACCTCATATTAGCACCCTCTTCTCTGCCCACCCCCCGGCACACTGCTGTTTGTGTCCATAAGGTTCAGTTTTATACCCCACATATGAGTGAAATCATATGGCTCAGCTTTTTCTGTCTGACTTACTTCACTTAGCATAATGTTCTCAAGGTCCACCCATAAAACCCTGAATTTTTAAAGATTGGTTTAATGTTATGGAATTATCTATTTTGTCAGATACTCACTAGAAATAGGAAAAAATGAATGACTGTAAAATGTTTATTAGCTGGTTAGAGAAACAATCAGGTCCCAAATGAGCGCAGGCCATGCTGTTCTAGGCCTGAGCAACCAGCCCTTTCCATTCCCAAATTGCCACATCTCAGGGCAAGAGCAGGCCCCAGATTAACCAGTTCATGGCCATTTCAGCAGCACCTAATAGACTTTCACATCTCTCTCTGACTCCAACCAGCATTATATCAAAAGCCTGTTGTCCTTCCCTCCCGTTACGTTCATCGGGTCAAGCCTGTAAATTCCAAGTCCTCCAAAAACTCAAATTCCAGTGAGAAGAGATAGAGGAGTGATTAACCGTCTTTCCCAGACAACTCTGAGTTTCCTATGCAAATTGCCCCATCTCTGCTCCATAGCTGGTCAAGCAACTAATACAGTGACAAATATTGAGTTATGCATTTGTACCTGAACATCTGCATCAGACTAAATCTAAAGTCTGTGTTGTTGGGAAAGTGGTCTGTCAGTGATGTAGGGAAGAAAGCCCCTATTAAGGCACCCAGCTATCTAAGTATGAAGAGGACCATGTGGGAGAAGTGTCTGTATCTAACTCATAAAACACTTTTTGGAAGGCAAGATATTTGAATTGAGTTTTAAGGATGAATAGCAACTTTCCAGACAGAATTGGCAGTAGTCTTCCAAGCACAGAGTGATGAAAAAATATGCTTCGTTGTAGCAAAGACAAGTAATTCAGTATGATGAGCCAATGATAAGTGTGGGAGAGCCTCAAGATGGAAATACTATGCCAAGGAGTTTTAATTTCTTGCTGAGGTCTAGAGGATGTACTTGAAGGAGTTGAAATAAAAGAGTGACATAATCAAATTAGAGATTCAGAAACTTCAAAACAAAAGCAATGTAGGGAATTGAGTAAAGCTCTGAGTTAGGAGGCTATTACACTAATTTAATCAAGACGTAACGGAGTTTTCTAAATCAGACAATTCAAGGAGAAAAAATGAGAGATAGTTTGGATGGCCATGTGACAGAATGTGAGGATAAGGAAGAGGGGAAAGGAGAGGCTAGGGTGGATACCAGCTCTTTCTGTGACTACGAGGATGATTAGCAGATGTGGAGTAAAGAGTTAATGTTATATTTTGGTTTAGCCACTGTTTGCAAAAGTGCTGTAGTAGTCCCTGGCCTCTTCCCAGCCAGAATTTATATCAGATATTTCTCTGGAAAATTAAGCTACTGAGCAATGTCTATGCATTAGTTTTCCGTTGTGGTGTAAAAATTACTACAGCCTGGGTGAATTAAAACAACACCACTCATTAGCTCCGTAGGTCAGAAGTCTAGCATGGTGTGTTTACGTTCTCTCTGCTCAGGGTCTCCTGAGACTGAAATCAGGTGTCAGCTGGGTTGAGCTCTTATGTGGAGGCTCTGCTTACACATTCATTCAGGCTGTTGGCAGAATCCAGTTCCTTGCAGCTGTAGGACTGAAGTCCTGATTACTTGCTGGCTGTCAGCCAAAGGCAACTGTCAGCTTCTAGAGGCCACCTGCATTCCTTGGCATGTGGCCCCTCCCATCTTCAAAGCTACCCATGGTGCCGTGAGTCCTCATGCCGTGGATCTCTCTTCTGCCACCAGCCAGAGAAACTCTGCTTTCACGGGGCTCATGTGATTAGGCACGTTCAGATATTCTCCCTTTTGCCATCTGATGTCGCATAATCGTGAGAGCAGTAAAAGGGGACAAAGTTCATGAGAGCCATTTTAAAAACCTGCCTACACATCTTACAAGAACAGAACTAAAAGAAGTGGTTCTCCTTTAAGATCATGTCAAGAAGAATTTTAAGATCGGTGAGTTGAATAAAAACCCAGAATCAGAGAGTCAAATGGAGAGGTCAAAGGGTCTCCAAAGAGAATGTCAGGGGAGAAAAAAGACTCCAAGGCTTGTGCCTACAGTGGAGTTCTGACATCACAAAAAACTATATATACAAACTTCCACTGAGAAGATGAGGAAGTTATCATATAAACCTCTCCTCCCAAATTTACATACCCCTCCACATACAGATTTGGTTGGTTAAATTGCTACTTCAAATTATTCTGCTGTTATCTTTATGCTTTAAAATAATACACTTAAACCTTCATAATTCGAATTATCAGCATGTGTTAGAATCTCTTAAGCTCTATAATGAAAGAAGAGGAAATGAGATGAACACGTCCTCCCATCTCTACTTCCTTCTGACCTCCTGATTATTGTACTAAGATCATCATTTCTATGTTGTTACAATTTATAACCTTTGCATTCTCTTCTAATGCCTTCCTTCCCTGGAGTTTAGTCTCCCAGCTATATTTAAATGGTCTCAGTCCTCACATCAGTATTCTCAGTTTTCTATACCTGAACTCTTTATTTTTATTTATCTCTTACCTCTGGGCTAGATTTCATAATCAAGTATATATTTTTGCCAACGAAAGCTGAAGAGTATTATATTTCCTGAGTTCTTTTGTGTGTCAAAATAATGTTTGTTTTCTATATACTTGAACGACATAACTGAATATAAAAATCTCAGAACACACTTTCTTTCCCTGAAGATTTTGGAGTAATTGCCTCAACCTTTTTTAGTACAGTTGCTGTGAAATTTAATGCCAACTTGGTTTTCCCCTGATATAGCTGAATTGCTTTATTTTCTGGCTTGGTTTATTCATATTAGTTGACTGTCTACTGTGCAAGAGGTACCACTGTAACTGCTGGGTCCATATGAACTTCTGGATTCTTTATGTCCAGCAACTTTACCACTGTAACTGTCCTATGACCTAAGGACATGGTATGTGCCTTCAACCCACAGATTCGAATCTTCTTTGATGGCTGTGAGTTTTTCTTCTTAACCTTTAAAATATTATGGAGCTCCCATAAATTCTGTTCTTATCTGGGTGGAAACGTGTTTGAAATTTTATTCACTTTGCCATTTAATTCATCTTCTGACATGTATTATCCATTTGCCTTTTTTACTGCTTTTTTTTCCCTCCACTCACACCACCTGTTTCTTCTATCTTTTAAATATTTAGACATTAGTCTCTGCTAGTTTCTTTCTAATTGTGGCTCATTTTTCAATGAGGGCAGCTCCATCTTGTTCCGCTTTCTGCTCAGGAGTCACAGGAGGAAGGAAAGGGGAGAGAGCCAAGGTCGCAGGAGCCAAGTTCCAGCAGGTCATTTCAGACAACTTCCTCACCAGCTCGGCGGGGCCTTTGCAGTGGCCCACATTCCTTCTGGACCTGAGCAGAAGTTTCCGTGGCTCGCGGTGAAGCCCCACAGGCTTAGTGGAGTGACTGGCTGTGTATCTTCACTCTCCTCAGCTGACACTGAGCCCCTCAGCAAAGCTGACTCTGTGCACACCATAGAGGCACAGGCAGGCATGGAGGTTAAGAGTACAGGGTTTACAACTGAGCAGAAAGATTGGGATTGGCTCAGTGGATGGAGCATCAGCCTGCGGCCTGAAGGGTCCCAGGTTTGATTCCAGCCAAGTGACATGCCTGAGTTGCGGGCTTGATCCCCAGTAGGGAGCGTTCAGGAGGCAGCCGATCAATGATTCTCCCTCATCACTGATGTTTCTATCTCTCTCTCCTTCTCCTTTCCTTTCTGAAATCAATAAGGAAATATATATTTTTTTAAAAAGATTGGGATAATAATAGTACCCTCATCATAGGGTTGCTCTGAGGATTAGCTGGGTAGGTGCATGTAGACCATTTAAAACGGTGTTGAGCACATAGTAAGCGCTCAATAGATATCGGCCAGTGTTATTATTGATATTGTTGTTAGTGGTATTATTATATTACCATTACATGGCTCCAGGATGTTTCCCACAAAGTTACTGGGTTTTTCTCCTTCCAATACCATCTGGTCTGCAGTTCCTCAGTGTGGGATGTGGAATGAATGGTTTCTAGGAAGGGATAGCCGGTGAAGCCCTCCCGAGCTGCTCACCCACTACTGGAAGACGCTGCAGTGTGTGCGTAGATTGTGGAGTCTGAATCTCCTTCGGGCATCCTCCTGGAATTGGGGCCAAATGTCTCTATATTTAGAAGCAATTCTTCATAGTTTGGGGTTGTGTCTGCCTCTGGGCTTCATTAAAAATGGTTTCTTTTGTTAGAATCTGTGTTGCTTTCAGTCAATATTAGAGAGTGGCGCTTAATACAATTATCTTTCACTCCAAGCAGAGGCTCTTAATATTTTTAAATCCAGAAATACTTTTAAATAAATGCGAGAATGGTGAGCCCATCTCTCCAAACATAAAGACATTATAGGAAGGATTTAAGAGTTAATGCAGTCATGAAAGGACAGTTTAATCTTAAATTAAGTTGCTAAGGGAGATTATTAAATCTTATTCCAATTTTGTACTTGTGACTAAATAAATTTTTATTTAGAAAATAGTTTTGCATTAGAAATGGAAGCATAGTTTAAAAAATCTTGGTAAATACATTTCAAGATGTTACTAAAAACTTCCATGAAACTTCAACTAAGTATAAATAGATATATTTTATATCCTATATAATAAAGGCCTAATATGCAAATTGTCCCCTCCACTGGGAGTTCGACCAGGAGTTCGACCAGGGGATGAAGCCAGTGGTGGTGGCAGGTGGCTGGGGGAAGGGAGGTGCCCCTGGCCGGCAGCCACTAGGGACCCTACTTGTGCACAAATTTCATGCACTGGGCCTCTAGTTTCTATATAAGTATCGATATATGTATCTGTATGTATATATGTATGTGTAGATATGAATATGAATATTCAAAAGATATATTTCAAATTACATGAGTCTGATTTCAATCCATTTTGCCCAGGACAGAGTTTGAATTTTCTGGATTTCACCTTCCCTTTTTTTTTGTCTGAGTCTTAGTCTTTGTCTGAAGGAAGTAAAATAATTAAATAGTTAATGATTATTTGTTATTTTCATCATGATGAGATCATCAACATGATCTCACATTTATGGTATGCTAGACACTATGTTATAAATTATTTCATTTCCTTTTCAAACAATTTCTTGAGAAAGGAGTATTATGTCTTATGTCTCCTTCACAGAAAAGGAAACTGAAGATTAGGGGATTAAGTCACACACTCAGCATCACCCAACCAGCAAGTAACAGATTTACCAAGCAACTGGCTCCAAACCCATGCTCCCAAATAAACAATGTGCTAAACCACCTCCCCTCTTCCTCTAACACTGCCTACTTAGTAACATGGACATCACATACTCCTCTCACAGAAGAAAACATTTAAGTTTCAATTCAATAATTTGCTCAAGGTCAGTCAATTCAAAAGAGAGAAAAGATTCTCTTTTCACTATAGCTCTTAAAAATGAGAAAACCGAGGTTATCTGTTCCAAAATACAGAACAAGGATGAAACTTTTCATCAATATTGTAAAATTCATCTATCATTTTTAAGACCTGATTTCCATGAACTAAGGCAGTGGGTAAAAACACGCTCTCCAGAATGTTCTTTTCCATCGGTGGCCAAATCTCCCAAAGCATGACCACATCTTCAAAACAAATGTGGTCATTTGGCTATTAGACGTACGGGGGAAGAAATTGCTCTGAACAATGGTGCATGTAAACTGAATTTTTGAGGTAGACTAAATATGGTTCTCCTTGAAGGTGATTTTTTTAAAATTCAGGTAGCTGACATACGTCAAAAGAGACAAAATATCTTTGCTTCTATCTGCCAAGGTTAATCAGAAAATGCATCTTTGTTTAAAAATCCCATGAATGTCAGAAGAGGAAACCATGCAGTGTCAGTTCATAAATGGACCACTCTGTTGGAAACTTTGACAAATGACTCCCTGGCTTTGCTTCTCTTTGCTGAAGAGGGAAGCAGTGGCCTTCTGGGGCAGCTCCTTACAGATATTTCTCTGAGATTTATGTGGCACACAGCACTCTCAAAGACAAATCAATATATCCAAGTTAAGCATCCTAATGTCATCACACTGATCAAGAAAAGTAGTTCATTGCCTCAGGTCTGTCAGTTCTTCCTTTCACTGTTGGAGATACTAAAGGTTTTATGTCCCAGAAACAAAGCTTTGAATGACAATCTTCAGTCGGGTTGTATAGTAACAGAATTCCATAAAATCAGCCATCATGCCAGATGCATCATTTCCTTGGGAAAAACCATTCAAGCTCAAACTTGGCGGGTGAAGTATCAGACAACAAAATTAGTGAAGAAACATAAGCCTGGATTATGGCCTTATAGTTAGTTGTGAACCTAAATATACACACAGTGTTGACCTTGGATATCTTGGCAAATCCCACGTTCCGTAGGAATGGAGAAATGATGACCTCATTGCTCCCCACTGCTTCTGAAGGGAGACTTACAGACATCTTGACTGTCAGGGGGTCAGGTTCTCACCAGGCCTGTCTGAAACCTCTCCAGATCCGGGTGATGCATAGCCTAGCAGCCCTGCCCCTACTGGGATCCAGCCTTTGAGCGTCACTGCCCTGCTTTTTCTCCAACGAAACTAAACAGTGCCCTGATTAAAACTTTCTTGGTTCTTGGCATTGAAATAAATAGAGTGAGGGGGAAACAATCTGTCTCAAAATAGTGTATGAGGATGAATTTAAGAAGGAAGACAGGACAGGGGCTGTTGATAGAGTTTTAGAGGATCAATAAGCACCATTCGCTCTGTTACAAGCTGAATTGTGATGCCCTCCCCCGCTCCCCAACCTCCACCCAAAAATATCATATGATGAAGCCCTAACCCACAATACTTCACAATGTATTTGGAGATAGAGCTTTTGATGGGTTGATTAATTAAAATTAGGCAGTGGGACCTAATCCAGTATCAATGGTATCCTGATAAGAAGAGGAAATTTGGGCACAGGCAGCTACAGAAGGAAGACCATGTAAAGGCAGAGGGAGAAGATGGCCCTCTACAAGCCAAGGAGAGAGGCCTCTGAAGAAACCAGTCCTGATGACACCTTGATCTGGATTTCTAGCCTCCAAAGTATAAGAAAATAAATTTGTGTTGTGTGAGCCACCCAGTCTGTGATGCTTTGTTACAACAGCCCTAGCAAACTAATACACTCTCCTCCAGAGCTCTGAACCAACTGATAAATAAGAGACAAAAAAAAAACAACACGGAGAAATGGAAGCAAAGTGTCAGCCATATTTCCAACTGGCTCTGGGCACTCTTTCTTTCAGATGTCTGCTCACCCAGAGAGCGCTTCCTCAGCTCCCCACCTGATATGCTTCCAGGGAAGGCCTGCTGGATTGATGTTCATGAAAGCCCTAATGACTGCTGACCTAAAGCCACAGTCTCAAATCTGTTTTATCAAAAATAGGTCTGACACTTAGCCACATGCCACTCTCCACATTGTCACAAAAGTGAACCTTCTAAAACCCTAATCTGACCACAGCATGTCATAAATTAAAATAGTTCAAGCTCCTTATGCGAGCAGCCAGGGAATCTGCCTGGTCTGGCTTCCTCTGCTGCTCTGTCTTGCCAGAGTGGGAAAGAACCAGAGTTCAGGGTCATCATGGATCAGGGACACCAGGCTTTGAAGGAAGGGGAGACAAGTTCTACATGAGGAACAAAACCTCAAGCCCATCTCTGCCCACCCTGGGGAAAGAGGAAGACCTATTGGTAAATGAAAGAAATGGGCCACTATGGCCCTCTTCTCTCTGGGACCTGACTGCACATAGAGGAAGTGCCATTCTTTTAGGGCACAGTGTCAGTTTTTCATGTAAAGGCTCTATCCCTGCAGGAGAAAATCTGCATCCCAAGCACTGACTGCAAATCGTGAGTTGCTTTAATTCTCAGGGGCTATCTAAGTATGTTCGTCTGACCCTCACAGTAAGCCTCATTCTCCTTCGGGTATATATCAGCACTAAAGATAATATCTGGATCTCCATCTACCTGTCTCTAGAGCAGCGGTTCTCAACCTGTGGGTTGCAACACCTTTGGCGGTCGAACGACCCTTTCACAGGGGTCACCTAAGACCATCCTGCATATCAGATATTTACATTACGATTCATAACAGTAGCAACATTACAGTTATGAAGTAGCAACGAAATTAATTTTATGGTTGGGTCAGAACATGAGGAACTGTATTTAAAGGACCAGAAGGTTGAGAACCACTGAGTTAGGGTCAGGGAGGCCAGTTAGAAAGTGATAGCAAAGATCTTTGGGAGAGGAGAACATGTCAATCAAGGTGAGGGCAGGGAGC
>NW_006289813.1:13089109-13096577 GCF_000327345.1 Myotis davidii | reverse complement strand
TTTTTAAGAAAAAAAGAGAAAAGGAAAAGCCACAACTAGTTAACACAACCTTTTCTTATCTCCTGACAAAAGGTTGAACCTTTCTCCTTTTTGATACTATAGCACCATAGTATTTGGTGCTTATCTCAATGTATTTATTGTACTCTATTATTGAGGACATGTATTGATTCACCTCATCTCTCCAACAGCACCCAAATCTTTCATTAGACAATTTCTCCTTTCCTATTCTCAGCCAGTGATTTAGGTGAAATTTATTCCTCGTCTGTTTTCATGTGGAACATAAACCAATCCACTACCTCACCTTCTCCCCTCCTCCCCATCCCTGAGTTTTGATATTTTGTTTAGAGAAGACATGACCTAATTATGGCTCATGAGGCACAGAGATATTTGCTGGGGCTGTGAGGAAAGAAATCTTCTTTATCTTCCACAGGAACTCCAAGAAGGCAAATTCTCTCCTTCTTAGGTGGTGGCGAGGGTGTCAGGTCTGGAATTGCCTGGGGTTATTTTGTTCACATGAGGGGAGCCACCCTGAAGATAAATCTAGCATAAAGAGGAGGGAAAATAAAACAATCATGGGGAAATGTAGCATTTTAAACTTCTGGGTAAGATGGTACTTGGAGCCAGGCCTAATTTTATACTTTTCAGTGAAGTCAATAAATTTCTATAGTTAAAATACTGTATTGTGCATCTGAAAGCTGTTGTAAGAGTCTGTCTTAAAAGTTCTTATCACAAGAAAAGAAAAATTGGGATGTTAACTAAACTTGTGGCAATCATTTTGCATTATATGCATATATCAAATCATTATGTTGTGCACCTAAGACTAATACGTTATATATCAATTATATCACAATTAAAAATAAAATACAACATTCAGTGAATCACAAAACCAAGTGGTGGATGCTGATGTTAGACAATGATGAAGAGACTGCATAGAACAAAGGGTAGGCACAGACTTACACCTCATAGAGACTGTCAAATCAACAAGTTTGTCCTACTGGCTCTTGAAAATTGCACTACTTTGCAATGACTCTTTTCAAAACTAATGACTTGCATTAGTTTTCTATTGCTCCTATAATGAATTACCACACACTCACTGGCTTAAAACAACACAAATTTATATAACAAATTTTTTAATTCTTTTATTTATTTCAGAGAAAGAGAGAGGAAGAGATAGAAACATCAGTGATGAGAATCTTTGATAAGTTGCCTCCTGCACACCCCCTACTGGGGATTGAGCCAGAAACCCAGGCATGTGCCCTGACCAGGAATTGAACCGGTGACTTCTTGGTGGATGGGTTGACACTCAACCACTGAGCCACACAGGCCAGGCTATGTAACAATTTTTGAGGTGAGAAATCTAAAATGGAACAGCCGGACCATGTTCCTTCAGGGGCTCTGGAGAGAATCCATTTCCTTGCCTTTCCCAGCTTCTAGAGACCATCTGTCCGCTTCCTTGTCCAGTAAGTTCTCCCTTGCATCACCCTGACCTCTGCTACCATCATCACAGGCTCTCTCCATGTGGGAAGAGCTCAGGAGATTTATCTCAGTGCAGTGGCGGATGCAATGGCGTGAGCACACTCCGCCTACACAAGCTGCCTCGGCACACCCGGGTAGTGGCAGCGCCCGCCTGAGTAAGCCCCCTAGAGCCCCTACATAGTACCCTAACTTTCCTACCATTGGTTGCCCTAAGGATGTTGTAAACTTCTGATTGGTCTGGAATGTTATATATGTCCCTGCACTTAAACAATAAACTTCAGACTGCGTCTTGAACCTGTCTCCGGAGTCGGGCATGCTTCGATAGGACTCCGTCGGCCTCACCCCCGCGGGACCCCCTGGTTCATCTCCAACCCTCCTGCCTCTCTCTCTTATGGACCATTGTGATTACGTTGCCCCTCCGCCCTCACCCTCCACCCCCACCCATAATCCCAAAGAATCCTCTTATCTGAAGATCCTTAATCACATCTGCAAAGTTTATTTTGCCATGTAAAGTGACATAGTTACAGGTTTGGGGAATTAGGACATGGACATCTTTGGGATGCCTACCACTCCTTTTTGTCAGTATGATAACTTTTGTGTCCCAAAACATACTAAAAAATGAGCTATAGGAGTGATATTCTGAAATTATACCTTCAGGCAAAGACACACCAACTTTCAGGCCAACAGCTTGCAGTTAGAGAATATCATCCGGAACAAACTGAAGTGTGCACATGTGTGGATGTTTCGCTTGGTGCACCTATACCGAGCAAGAGAAATGAAACAGTGGCCTCTTCCACTAATCCTCATGCTGTTGTACTTTGCCCCATTTCCATGTCTCACAAAGCGCTCTCCTGTTAAGCCTTCATTTTTCCTGAAAGGTATTGTTTTCCTGTGCTTCAATTTATTTTTAAATACAGTTTGCGTGCAAGATAACCATGAGGCCTAAAATCATTGAAAAACTGGTGCAGAGAAAAAAACAGGGGATAAACCTTCATTACATTACATTTTATGTGCAAGTTCTATGTATTTTACAATTATTGTTTACTAACTGTTTAACCATATTTTCATTATCCAATTGATATATTTCTCTCTGAGATAATTGAAAGTCTTAGATAAGGACAAAATTCATTACAACTAATGGAAATATTTTTCATGAAACAGCTTTTCACTAAATGGCAGGAGTTTCAGGAAAAAATTCAGATTGATAGAAGAGGGTTAGGTGTGTTTGTGTTCAGTCAACTAAGCAGCCCATTTGGGCAGTTCACCCAGAACAAAAGAACCATCTTGTTCAGAAAGGAGGCCTCCACTGAACTAGACAACTGCTGGCGGTTTTTAAATGACAGATTTTCCAACTCCTACCTATCAACACCTCAAACATCCTAATGTTGAATTACAACAAAATGACCCTGTTGTAGGTATAAAATGTGTATGGAGCTTGATTTCTTTAATCCTCACTTGAGGATATTTTTCCCATTGATATTTAGAGAGAATAGAAGGGAGAAGAAGGGACAGAAGAAACACAGATGTGAGAGACACAGATCAATTGAGTACCTCCCGCATACCCGTGCCCTTGACCTTGACCTGAATCGAACCGGGATCCTTCGGTCCACAGACTGACACTCTATCCACTGAGCCAAACTGGCTAGGGCTGTATGGAGCTTGATTTTGATTAAACCTCTATCTGTATTGTCCCCAACTGTAAGCCCTTTCCGGGTTGGCCAGATGAATGGCCAGAAAGCAAATGCCAGTTTTCAGGTGTGATCTCGCAAAAGCAACATATCTACCCCCAGTGCTTCCCAGATGCTGCTGCTGGGAAAGTGAAATAATGCTGTCGGAGGTCAGGAGCTCCCATTCACCTACCTGTGGCCGCATAAAGAGACTTTTCTTTGGTGGAACCATGATATAGTTATGGAAGAGTGTGATTATAACCTTGGTGTCATGGGTTAAAATCACTTTTAAAAAATAAATCTCAGCTCATTCTCTGGTTTTCAAGAGTTTATGAAATAACTTCAGGAAATTTGTCAGGCTGGAAATTTTAACTAATCCCACTGATTGTTGTTACCAGTCATAAACCAGCTTGAATTGACTTTGGATCAATATATAAAACCCACCCAGATAAATCTCAGCTCATTCTCTGGTTTTCAAGAGGGGTCACGAGGCAGCCAGGGCTTCAAGGGCCTAGCCTCATGCACAAATTTCTTGCATCAGGCCTCTAGTTCATGATAAAAAGAAAGTCTCCTACCTATACCCAATCCCTCTCCTAAGCAACAACCTCTTAAATGTTTTTTTAAGTCTTATATTGTTACCTTCAAATATGAACCAGGAGGTCACAGTTCGATTTCAGGTTGGGGCATATGGCCGGGTTGCTGGCTTCATCCCCAATCCTGCAGGAGGCAACCAATCAATGATTCTCTCTCATTCTCTCTCTCTCATTCCTTCTCTCTCTCTCTCTCCTCTCTCTCTCTCCCCATCCCTCCCTCTCTGAAATCAATAAATAAACATTTTTTAAATAGAATATATAAAACCCTTAATTGCCTCTTCAGACTCTATGAGAATGAACTGGTAGCATCCTGAAAATGCTATTTTGCATGTGTTGCCTAAAGAAGCAATTAGGGGTGCAGATCCATATCACTAATTCACCTCCTCCGGAATGTATCTCTCCTCTTACAGCTCCATCGGCCCTGTTGGCCAGAGCCAGTACAAAAGTCATTTTGACTAAAAACAAACAAAACAAAACAAGTGGGCTCAGTGTTGTTGGATAGGGGTGTGCTCGACAACATTACAAAGATTTGCTGGGCTGTTTCTTACGCCCATCGGAAGTCACAGTCAAATGACCATCAGTTTCAGTCATAAGCCCTCTACCCCCTCCTGTCAGCCTCTGCCTGTGAGAGAACATGGGCAAGGTAGGGAGATCTCACTGGGCTCTGGAGACTCAAGGGCTAAGTGAAAAAAATGATGATTAGTGGGCGAGAGTGCAAGCTAAACCGAGTGTGTGTGTATGTGTGTGTGTAAAAACTGTAAACTCTGGGTACATTTCACAAAAGAAAATCCAAATGCCTCTCACAATAACTATATTGACAAATCTATCTAAGCTTCATGGGTTATTTGTCCTCGGTCTGTCTCTTGCCCCATAGTTTCCACTTCCTATTGGTCTGGTGGTTGCCACAGTTGCCCATAAAGCCCGGGAATTCTTACAGAGCTCTGCAAAGCTACCCTCTGGAGCAAGGTATTCCATATTCTTAGAACACTTAGGGGTACTTTTATCTTAGTATACATATTCTATTAGTGTTTATGGCTACAGCACGTAGCACAAACACACACAGGCTCATGGTGATCCTCTTTCTAGTTTAATTTATATCAAAGTAACACCAGTATGTTGTAAGAAAAAAAATCAAATAGTAAAGAACAATCCTATATAATTAAGAGCTAATATGCTAATTAGACTGGACGGCAGAATGATCTTCTGTTACAAGCAGTGGGTGGGGCTGTGGGGTCAGGAGGCAGCTGGGGCTTCGAGGGCCTAGCCTCATGCACGAATTTCTTGCATCAGGCCTCTAGTTTATGATAAAAAGAAAGTCTCCTACCTATACGCAATCCCTCTCCTAAGTAACAACCTCTTAAATGTTTTTTTAAGTCGTATATTGTTACCTTCAAAATACTAAGTAGCATGAATATGAGATTTCTGAATGTATCAAATTTTATATTTAGCCTATTGTCTTCCAGAAATGAAAAACGAGGATTTAATTAACTTTTTTTGTAACCATTCTCTCCTCTCCCACCTCTTGTTCTTTAGAGTATTTGATTATTGCCATTTTTATTTCTTTGCTTGTTTATTTTTAATTACTTTAAATAATATACTTATGCCTCAATTTTTTATGCAGCAGGTTCCATTTTTTTCAAGCCATTTTGTTGGGCATAAAAAGGATTAATTTTATTTTCTGTAACTAAAAGACCCCATTTATAAGCCGGCAGAATCGTTACGATTGTCAATTAGGCAAACTCGGTCATTTCATATTTCAACTCTATAAAGTCAGATTTAATCCCCCCCCCCATTCCCATCCATTTTCCTGGGAGGGCAGGTCATTTCTGGGGGAGTTGTGTGGTGCTGGAGAATTGGGGAAACGTAGGCAACTATCTATGGTTAAACCCTGTCTTCCTTCACATCTCCGGATCTCTGGTCATCAGCATCTCCATTGACTCCCAACAAGCTGATTGAGATACCGCCATGATCTCCTGGTTCCTACTCCACCTGGTTTCTGTCATCCATGCTCTGGTAAGATCCACTAGCCATCGCAACCATTCTGAGACTCTCTAGGCACGTGAACAGTTTTCTGATTCTCTTCTATGACTATGGGTTACAGGAAACTCAGCAGAGCTGTCTTGGGCCCTCACTCCCTTGGCCTGTCCTTAGTCATTAGTCATTCCCATTTTATGGCTATGACACCCTGTTAGGTGTTGAGGGGCCTTCTGTGAGGCTGGCTGTTTAAAAAGAGGAGTGCATGTCCTTTCTACTCTTACATTTTCCAACCTGCCCCCTCCCAACCCAGGACTGCGGTGGAGAGTGGTGGGCAGAGCACAGGTGTTACCGGACAAGAGACCTGGCCCTGAGTGGGTCTGCCTAGGGCCAGCAAGGAGTGTGTGGGCTCTGGACTTCATGCAGGAAAGATTTCACTGTACAAGTTGAGGTGATTGTGCGGGTAGATTTTTTAAAGCTGGGACAGTGAAACGAGGAAGGGCTTAGCATAGAAGCTAGGAGAGGGACCTAGGCTGGGCTGCTTCGTTTCTCTAAAAATGTCATAGGAAAGAAATGAGCCAAGGAGGGCTGTTTTAGCTCACTGGGAAGTCAGATAAAAAGGGGGCCTTGGAGAGGGGTTCAGGGGAGGGGGGTTTCGGCCAGGAGCAGCTGCCACTGCCCATTGCTCCCCTAAGTGCAAGTCCCTTAGAGGTTAGGAGATTCGTGCCTATGGGGGAAGAAGAGCGTTTCTCTAAAAATGTCATAGGAAAGAAATGAGCCAAGGAGGGCTGTTTTAGCTCACTGGGAAGTCAGATAAAAAGGGGGCCTTGGAGAGGGGTTCAGGGGAGGGGGGTTTCGGCCAGGAGCAGCTGCCACTGCCCATTGCTCCCCTAATTGCAAGTCCCTTAGAGGTTAGGAGATGCGTGCCTATGGGGGAAGAAGAAGTGGGAGGGGGAGTGGGCACTGGGTTTTTGTCTTGAGGGTTTTTATCTCTCTCTTGCAGGCAGAATTAAGGGGAGGTCTCGGGAGATTATTTCAGCAGAATATTCATCCATTTTCCAGGTGTGCCCTTTCAGGGTTGTGGTCTCTACTGATTGGTCATCACCAGGGCAGGGGATCATTAGTCATTGCCGCTGGTACTGGCATCGCCCACCTGGTTTTGCTGCTTTTCTGGGCCTGGAGCTGAAATATAATGGAGGCCCAGATGCCACCCCTAGGGAGGTGACCTTCTGTGTCTGGCTGTAAATGCTCGGCAGGATGTTCAGCTATCTCTCTGTTTCCCCATTCTACTCGCCAAGGCATTTTCCTAGCTTTTCACTATCCTGCCACACAGGCACATTGCCAAGTACTGGATTTCCCACTAAACCTCTAATTCTCTTTCCTCACTTCAGAGGAACCTACTTTTATGCCTTGATTCCTTCAGAGATTTTTCTTTGAATACTCAAAACCCAGCTTTTGGAATTCAATGACATATTCTTTCTCAAAAAGCTGGTTCTTGCGAATTAAGTCTTTGAATTTCAAGACAATGAATTTCAAAAGCATACTTAGAATCTCAAAAGCTGTGCACTTGATTGATGCTTGTGGCTCTGTCAGCCCTCCTCTAGGCAAAAACCCACAATTTATCAGCTTAATATAGTACACTTAGTCAGGGAATGATCTTGGGATTTAAAAAAGTGAGGGTAGGTGGGAACTTATCAGATACTATTGAAGACCATATTGCAAAGGCTGAAGTCACAATCTCAACCCCACTGAATGTAA
>NW_006289813.1:13088003-13089041 GCF_000327345.1 Myotis davidii | reverse complement strand
TCAGTTTCGAATGAAAGAATACCTGACTTATAATGACTCAAATACCTGACTTATAAATTACTCAATTATTGATAAGTCCCGAGGCAGGCAATCCAGAAGTGATCGAGTGAATAATGAGGTTATGGCAGACCTACCATCTATTTTCCCACTATGTCATCCTTAGCATGTTGGCTTGTTGTCTCATGGCTGCAGGATGACTGTAGTTCCAGGAATTGCATCTGTGGTCCAGGCAGGAGGAAGTGGAAAAGGAAGAAAGGTCTGGGGCCGGCTACCTCTGTTTCCTTTAGGAATAAAGCAAATGCTTTCCTAGAGCAGTGTCCTCCCTAATGTCTGTTTATGCCTCACTGGCTAGACTGTGTTATGTGGCTACCACAAGCTGTGTGGGTGATTGTGGGCATTTACAACCTCTATAGTAAAGACAGGGAACAGAGAAGGGAGTTGGAAATACATGTTCAGTAATTCAATTTATAGTGTCTGCCAAAGGCCTCCCTCCGGCACCTCAATATCCATATATACTAGCAGAATACACTCATCCCTTCCCCAAGGAGGACACCCACAGTCTCATTCAAATGCTACATCAAGATTGAGGTCCACCATCTCTAAGAGATTATCCCCTGACTGGTGTGCTACTTCTCCTTGAGGCCAGATGAGCTAAGCTAAGAAACACTCCATCTGATGTACAGTGGAGGAAAAGAAACAGAATAACTGAAAAAAAACAAAAATAAAACCAGCAGCCCTAACTGGTTTGGCTCAGTGGATAGAGCGTCGGCCTGCAGACTGAAGGATCCCAGGTTCGATTCCGGTCAAGGGCATGTGCCCTGGTTGTGGGCATATCCCCAGTAGGGGGCTTGCAAGAGGCAGCTGATCAATGTTCCTCTCTCGTCGATGTTTCTAACTCTCTAGCCTTCTCCCTTCCTCTCTGTAAAAAAACAATAAAATATATTTTTTTTAAGAATTGAGAGAAAAAGAGAGAGAGGGAAATATAGAAACTGCTTTCACTGGCTATCATAAGAACAAAGGAAAGAAATAAGGAACGGA
>NW_006289813.1:13081662-13087870 GCF_000327345.1 Myotis davidii | reverse complement strand
ACTTCCTTCCCAGGGGACATTTGGCAATGTCTGGAAGCATCGTGGGTTGTCACAACAGGGTATTGGTGCGACTAGAATTCAGTGGGTGGAGGCCAGAGATGCTGCTAAACATTCTACAGTGAAAGGACAGTCACTCCGACAGCAAAGAATTATCTGGTCCAGAAGTCAATAGTGCCAAGGCTGGGAAACCCTGGTCTCAGCAGATCACAATGGTCTCATTCCCATTTCTAGTGATTTTATAGGCACGTCCATGAGGCCCAATTCATGAGCTCCAATGTGGCTTTAGGGAAAATCTCCTGAGACATGTATCTGGAAAGCACGCGCACTAATAATAGACACGTGGTAAAAAGTAAAAGTTTAAAAAGCAGTCTTACTCATGTAATACCCGCTGCCATCTGTAGGAAAAGACATGACTGATGTGCTGGGGACAGTGACACAGAAAGATGAACACCCCATGAACCCTCCCATGTCCAGACTGGCAGACTGCCTCATTTCTCATGCTATATACTGCCCAGGGAGCCACAGAGTGACTCCCCCTGTTCCAGAGGGCCAGGTCCCTGTGAGACTCCCAGTTCCTTCTCCCGGCAATGAACGCCCAGGAAGTGGCTGCGGCCTCCGGTGGTGGCTACTGGGGACAGTGACACAGAAAGATGAACACCCCACGCTCTTGATGACACTGCCGAGCTACTCCACGTAAGAACCCTCCCATGTCCAGCCTGGCAGCCTGCCTCGTTCCTCGCGCTAAATACTCCCCAGGGAGACACAGAGTCACTCCCCCTATTCCAGAGGGCCAGGTCCCTGTGAGACTTCCAGTTCCTTCTACCGGCAATGAACGCCCAGGAAGTGGCTGTGGCCTCCGGTGGTGGCTGCAGCCAGGTGTTCTAGCTCTGAGCTCCGTGGCCGGCTTCTCTGCAGAAACCTAGCATTTCTGGTCACTTCAGTGCTTCATACCCTGCATGAGACATGCCCAAGGACAAAACCATTTCCTGTTCACTTTCTTGCTTCTAGAAACACCCATGTATATTCATGCAAGTAGAGTTTTAACCAAATTCCTGTGGGAACTGTATAGATGCAACACCAAGTAGTGTGTTTTTTAACCGGCCCTTTAAAAAGTTTCCAGTGTGGACACATTTCAAAGCTCCCCAGGTGAGAAAACAACTGCGTATTTGCAAGGTTGTGCTGGGCACTTACTTCCCTATAGTCACTTGATGGCACCTATTTATCTCATCACTCTTTAGTGGATAATAGGACGATTCTAAAAGAGAAAAGGCCACATGGGAGGAAATTCTGCATGAGATTGTCACAAAGGAACCTAGGCGGAAAATAACAGACTATTAGGGAAATGCTAAACTGGAAAATGAGCACCTGAATACCACACTTGCAATGTAACATACGTAGAGGACAACACTGAACCCTGGAAGCTCTAATGTGTCTAAAAAGAACACCAAAAATATCCACAAACAAGGCTGGAGACCCATTCGAGATATATTTATTTATTTATTGCTTTTTTGCAGATTCTCATTGTAAGGCAGTTTTCACAGTGACCAATTATTCTTAAACATTCTCTCTCTCTCTCTCTCTGTCTCTCTCTCTCTCTCTCTCTCTCTCTCTCTCTGTGTGTGTGTGTATGTGTGTGTGTGTGTGTTCTGCAAAGTGAAGAGCTGATGTAGTTCATGACCCTGCTTGCACGTGGTCAGGATGACAATCACACATTCCTGGAAGGTCTCTGCGAACTATTACTTCAGTTGCCTTTTCACACCCATGATTCAAACTGTTCAGTCAGCACAAATGGGTAACAAGTGACCTGGTGCAAATTACAGGAATTTGCAGGACAAGCTCCAGAAAGCACTGGGCCAAATGCCCGTGCAGTACTATTAGATAACCCACAAACGCTTCTGGGACAGACCCAGAGGCACTCTGACAATGCGCATCTCTGATTCAGGGCGTCTCTGAGCCGATCTGGAGGGAAGGGAGAGCATTACTTGAGAAGTGAGTCACTTCCAGGGCTGAAGACTGGCTGCTTCTCATTTATCTATTGAACTTCAGTCATGATGAGTAATAATCCTAGAGACGATAGCAGCTCCTCAGAGGAATGTCAATACCTGAAGCAGAGTGAGTGGTTTGTGGTCTTCCTCACGGGACTCAGGAACCCCGGATCGTAAATGCCAAACGAAAACTGCCCAGGGACCTTTTACAGGCATGATAGCACAGCACAACCACGAGGTTCTGTCTCTGGTTTTTGTGCTTGTTGTTTTTGTTTTTGCCAGTAAGCACACCAAAATATAGCTCATAAATCTGCTCTTGATTTATAAAGGCAAGGAAAATTGAGTGCTCCTTGATGGCCTTTCTTCTTTCATAATTGAATTTCTGTTTGTGATGTTGTTCACAGGAAAGGGAGGGATCTGAATTCCCCTGAACACTTAGCTCTGTCATATCGTATGTGCAGGACTTCACATCTTTTATTTCATTTAACTCATATGATATCCTCGGAGGTACCTGGCATTGTTCCTTCAGTTTTATAGACAACAGAACTGAGATTCAAAACTATTTAGCTTTCCAAGGTCACAACATTCGTACCTTTTATATAATCTGACTTCAAAGACCATGTTCCTTCAATGACCTTATTTCCCTGAATTAAAAATGGTGAAATGGCGATTTTTCTCCTTGCTCTACCTTAGAGATGAAACCCACATTGATTGAGCTCTTGTAGATTACATTATTACATTAAGCCATGAAAATCAAAGAAACTCATTGTCCCTATTCTTCTATGTTTCAGTGAGTATGGTGTGCTTCTTTGTTTTATAGGTTGAATTCAAGATTAATTCTCAGTCTACTTCTGAGATAACCCAAAGTAATTTATAAGTTGAAACACAATATAAAATATGACATTTATATCAGAAATAGAACTGAGTTGGTCCAAAGGAACTAATCCATTCATTCAGGGATTCAGCAAGTACATATTCAAACCAGGTTCCTCTCTAGAAATCATCTTACCAGGGCCGAGATTACCCCATTATTATAATTAAGTTTTGAGTGATGCTCTGGTAATAAGGGGGGAAGGGAAATACATTATATTACAAAGTTAGGATTTTCTGATAAGTTAAAACTTCAAATTTCACATCAGAAATAAAATATTCCCCAAACAAAAATCAAGTGGATGAGTCATGTGGATCCTAATAGAAAGGCATTGAGGAACCTAGTGATAAAATGGTCACACCGACCATTTTGCAACAAACAAGACATGCTCTTCTGATGGACAACATTTGGATCGATCCTCTGTAAACTTATGCTTTATAGGCAGTAAAGTCTTGGTCATCAAACAACAGAGATCAATAATTGGCACTGAGAAGCATTTCTGAATGATCAGATAACAGCACAGGTTTCCAGTCCCCCCATTAGACAGGAAAAAAATATCTGTACCCTAGAAAATTTGTTTTCAAAAGTGAATTTAATAAAGCATGATACCAATTTAAAAAAACTGGTATGGTAAGCTTTTGAAAACAAATATGCATTAGGCCTATAATATTTAACACACCATGTTTAGTTTTTTATGTTGTGGGGTGAGGGTAACAACTTCTCAAGCTAAAGAAAGAGGGCCTAACCGGTATAGCTCAGTGGTTGAACATCAACCTATGAACCAGGAGGTCATGGTTTGATTCCCGGTCAGGGCACCATTTTTTGCCAGTTCTTGATTCGGATTTACCATGAATACACAATATTTAACACATTAAGCGCCCAGCCTGTTTTGTCTTCTGGACAGAAAGTACAGTGTCAGTCACTGGTTACTGACAGGGTGCTTAATGTGTTCATTCTTATATAAAATATGGTTCCATGTCCATAATTTTTTTATGACTCTGCACTTAACATGTCCCTGGCTCTGAGTCATTCTCTTGCTCTCCCTGTCTCAGCCCACTGCTTCCCATTGGAAACCAGACTTAGACAAGAAGCCTGGGCCAGGAGAGCCAGTAGATCAGCGAGCAGAACTAAGGAAGTAAGTACCTGGCTTTACACGGGGCGGTTTCTTACACGAGGCTTAATACTTCCTCCTGAGTCAGAGCTACACTGTGGAGAGCTGAAGACGTAAGGCAGGGAAGAGGGGAACCCGAAAGCATCCCAAAGCACAAAGACGGCCTTTTGGGTGTTGACAACAGCCTGGAACTCTGGAAGGCCATCATCTACCTGAGGCCTTTCCTTGAAAAGACTCTCCCATCCCAGGCTATGTTATAGATATCTTGAATGAGCAAAAATGTGCAAACAAGATGGATAGAAATACAATATGTAGCCCTTACAATTTGATTCCCCAAACTAGATTCTGCTCTAGTTTGGATTTATCTGTGACTCCGGGATGCTTCTGGACTTACTAACATGGCATTCCACTTCCTCTGGGTAATGTTGGGCCTGGGAAATGTCCCCTCACATATATTTTTTTGTGTGTGTTGGTCATCTCTTCTATTTTGTCTGCCTTCACTGGTCCTGTCCATGAATGTTTGTCACTCAAGCTAGAGGCAAGGATTCCATTTCGGGTCCTCTCTAAAGTACCATGACTCAAGTTGAATAATTCCCCACAGACAAGGATTTATGGCCCAAATTCCTCCAAATTACATCTGATAGCAAGCAAACCTTTCTGATTCAGAGGACCTCCAGTTAATTAATTATTAGGCCCAACTAAAACCATTTTTGGCAAACGTCTCCCAAAATGTAATTGGCTCATATCCAATTATCTCATAAAACACGGTCATTTATTTAGAAACTGAAACAAGTACATCTTTCAATTAATGCATCCTGGCAGTTGCATCAGAACATCGCTTCGACCAAAACTGTGTTATCCGTGGGCACGTCCTCCAGGCTGTATATGGTCACTGAGGGGAACCGGTAACAACTGCTCTGACAGTTACACACCCACAGCTTCTTCTCATGTTCAGCCGAGTAACATTGTCAGGACTTCATTAGTCATTCTTCTCAAGTCCCAGAAAAGCCCCAGAACCATTTCCTAAGAACAACTCCGGTTTTCTGCGGCTGGCCTCCAGGCCGTGGTCGAATGGCTATCAATCCAAGTGCAGCGTGTCTTTTGCCTACTCCCACTTCATAAAATAGTACCACATTCCCCTCTGTTTACTTACTATGACCAAAGGACATTGTTCTAGCCTCAGCTGACACACTGTCCAAAAATATAGCACCAAACTGTCAACTGTCCAATTTTTATCAAAACCTCAGGTTTAAAAAAGTTATACTGATGGACAGTTATTGTAACGATACACTCGACCCAATGCCACATAAAGGCTTTCCTTTGATCACAGTCCACAGCAGAAGGCACAGAGCTGAACCGAGCGTCTCAGCCTCTGCAGAATTGCCTGCCCTGAGCTGCGCTGTAGGGGTCAAGCCCTTGGCTTTGATCAAGAGACACTAGAGGAAAAAGCTTTATGAGACGAGATGCCACACTGGCTGCGACACTATCGCTTGAAGACACGGCCCTCTCAGTCACTCGGTGTCCCTTTTATGAACCCACCGTGAAATGCATTTTGCAATCCAGGCTAACGTAATCTACAGCCGCCCGAAGAGACATAACCTTGCTGAAATCATACGTGTCCCTGACTGTGGGCGGCAATCACGGGAAAGCTCCTCCAGACCAGATATTACTAGGATGGTGCCTGGAGGAGCTCCTTAACTAGGACTTTATGGATCTATTAAAAAGGCCAGGAGGAACTATATGCTACCCACACAGTAAACTTGATCCCCTCTTAGTTACGATGCCTGGGAATTCTGGGCAGTGGAACTGTGGTATCGGTTACTGGGCCTGAAGCAAAGGCCTGGCTGGTTGGGGCTATGAGGATCCTTTTGTTTTTTTCCTCTTCTCGCCTCTTCCATTCCAGCCAATGAATGTGCTCCCCGCCCAGGGCTGAGCTGAGATTCTCTCTCTTGTTTAGAGCACTCTCTGTGGGTTTCTGTTGTGCCTGCAGCCATTGCTGGCTGAGCAGGACACCTCTGCGTGGGCCCTCTGCTAAATTCACTTACCAGCCCCAGGGCAGCCAACCACCTTTCCTTCCTGTGTCCCCAGATGCCCTCCCTGAAGGCTGATTCTACTTGCCAGTCATTGAGCCAATGGGAGGGTTTCCTTCTCCTTCTTTTGTCTTGAAAAAGTAATTTTCTGCTGAGTCACACATTGGGCAGAGATTTGGGGCACCAAGACCATCCCTGACTAAATCTCTAG
>NW_006289813.1:13075543-13081363 GCF_000327345.1 Myotis davidii | reverse complement strand
GAGGAGAGGAGAGGAGAGGAGAGGAGAGGAGAGGAGAGGAGAGGAGAGGAAAAGAGGAGAGGGAAAAATAGAAGTACTTTTTTTTTCAGTAAGAATGAAAAATCACATCTCCCTGTTTTTCCTTTGACTCTCAAGATAACTGAAAGATAAATTAGATATCAGTTTGAACAGCAGAAAAATCTTCTGACCCACAATTTTGAATGTTTATTTCTCCTAGATCTTTTGTTCCTACTTTTACCTATTCCAGGGTCCTCATTTTTAAATCATATTTATAGCCCATTATTTTGTGTGCATTCTTTTTATTTACATGGGTGGATTCTTTTCATTTATTGAGCTTTGCTTGAGGTTTGAAGAATGCCTCAAATCTTTTCTAGAATGAGATGTGGTGTGCATGTAAATATGTATATATCGCCGCGTTTAGAGACGTTGCTGTGAGCAGTTTGTGGCACAATATAATAATACAATATATCAAGCAATCTTACACCGTCTTACTTAATCCTCCCAATGACCTTGTAAAGACACATTATTATCACTGTTTTTGAGATGAGACAACTCAGGCTGTTAAGAGTGGCTTCCTTCAGATTACTTAACCTCTCCCCAAGGGTCAGAATTTGACCTGCAACCCCAGTCTTTTGAATCCCAGCCCACCACTTTTTCTTCGGCTACGAAACTGCCTCTCCAGAGTCATTAGCCGTTTCAGGTTTGCTAAGGGGCTTAATAAATAACACCCAGAACAACAGTGCACATTTATTGTGCAGCTGCTACGTGCCACGCATTTTACATGCAGTGTCTCATTTAGTGCTCCCCACAAGCGGGGCTACAGCTACAGTATCATCCTCCCTAATACTCCATGAACTAGGTGAAGGCAGGCTCCCCAAGGTCAAGGCCAGTGAGGGGAGGCTTGGGGTGTGAGCCCGGGTTAGTGTGACTCCGGAGCTCTCTCGCTCTTAACCACTACCCTTCAGTGCATCAGTTCTGTCACCAAGTGGCACTTCCTGAGGGCAGTGTTCAAAGGACTCCGGGCTTGTGTGATGTCCCCGTGTGGCCGGGAGAGAAGCAGACAGCAGCAGCGGGCTGTCCCTGCTTCCCTGACCTCTCCCCAGAAGGAAGCCAGTGATAAGCAGGTAGTCGGATGGCCCAGCCACTAACCTGCTGTGGCTCATGAAAGTCGCAGCCTCTGTGATCTCACTGGGATCAGTGGAAAGGGTTACCACTGCTGCCTTTGTGTCCCATTCATGCTTTCCTTCAGGGTCAACCTGTGCTCTGTGATCTTAATATTCTCTGCTGCCCGCTTTAAGACCATAACCTATGGTACCAACAAAGCTTGCATTCTCGGGATGGGCCTTTGGAGCATCCTGGGGCTGTTTTTCGAAGTATAATTATTACCTTGAAGTCTATTCTTTTTATCTTTTGGATTTACTCAACATTGGAGCCTTTTACCTTAAGATATGCTTCTAAGTTACAATAAAAAAGCTAAATATTTTTTGAAATATTCAAAGAGGGAGTGTTTTTACATCTTCATTCATGTACCAATTCTTTTAATGTCAGGGGACTACTTTACTTTCCATCGGCTGTCACACCTCTCCAATGAAGCTCCAGTTCCACCTTTGTCGCGATAGCCCCAGCTCCTACAACACCTGCACTAGTCTCTGTCCACTCCCAGATGCCTCATCTTAGCACCACAACCCCTGGAAGCCTTGCTTTTATTTAGGTTCTTTTCCATCATAAAATGAGGATAATAATTACCCTTTCAACCTCTCCGGTTGTTACGCAGATCTAAGGAAATATCGTATGTTTAAATGTTCTGAAAACTGTTTGCTGCCATAAAAATTCAAGGTCGCCACCAGGGTCCCAGGCGCAGACTTCAGATAAAGGGCGTGTGCTGAAGGGATATGCTGGCAGTAATTACAAAGGCATTTGGGCCCGTGGCCTAATTACCTGGAAGAAGAGTAAAAAAAACCTCTGCAACCTCATCTTGCCTACCTCCACGAACCACAGGCACTGATCTCGGGACCTGTGGTTTGGATGACTAGCATTTCTGTCACCCATTACGAGCAAGTCTGCAGAGCCATGGGGAGAACTGAGTTGTGAGTGCAGCTTCGTTTACTAGTATAGTGACATTTCTCATTTTTCTTTACACCTGGGGTAGGGGGTGGGGGAGGGAGAAGTACAGAAGGGGGTTGGGGGTAAACTCCAGCCGGCGGGCCAAATCCAGCCCACCCAGTCATTCTACATCCCACAAGCTAAGAAAGCTTTCTACCCTTTTAAATAATTGACAAAAGATCGAAAGATGAATATTTGTGGCATGTGAAAATTATACGAAATCCAGATTTTGGTGTCTACAGAGCTTTGGATTTTACCAATAAAAACTATGCAAAAATTTGCTTTCTCTCTTGTTCTAGAAGTACCTGCATAAGAGTCTCAGTTTTGTTTGTGGGCCCACAAAGCCCACAGTTCGTGGCCCTTTTCACAGAAGTCTGCCGAGCCCTGTATGAAAGCATTCACGCTGCACAGGAACCCCAGGAATTGGAGGTCCTCATTCACTGGATGCTGCCCTGCCACCGGGGGACTTAATCTGAGGGAATTCTGAGGAAAGACGTTCTACACACCGAGGGGGCCGACGCTGGGAGCCGAAGGGCAAAGGGGTCCATGGAGGACTCAGGATGAGAATGACCCAAAAAAGGAAACAGAGAGGAGAGAGAGATGGAACAGCAGGCAGTGCCAACACCAGCTCCCCAAGCCCCTTGGCCAGGTGACGCGATGAGACCCTGTGCAATCTCAGTGTCCTCCCCGTGGGCAGCCTGGGCACTGGACTCAGCACTGTCTGTTCTGCCGCTCTCCTCCATGACTGAGCAATGGTGTTGTACATATGCTCTCTCGGAGACAGAATAAGGGAGTTTGCGATGCTGACCACACAGTGCTTGGTGCCCCTGAAGCTGTGCTGCACTTTTCTCCACTTCCCCATCCCCACCCCTCCCTGCCTCTCCTCTGCTCAGCGGCCCACCTCCCTCCCTCACCACCCTAGTGGTGCCGGGCCTCTGAAACAGGCAGGCCACTTCATTCTTGCTTTCCCCCTAGGCCTCTGGTTTCTCTTCCTTCCTGTGTGTTTAGCTTTGTCCGGGCCAATCTCACATCCCCACACTCACCGCTTACCTGCCTTGAGGTCTACCAGCAAGCTCCCTCCTGGGGGAGAAGGCCACAAATGACCCAGGAGCTTTCATGGGCCCCGGGGACCTCGGGGAGTGTGGTAGTGCTAAGCGCCTCTGCTGCGATTTGGAAGTATTGGCAAGGGCTGCTGTCTCCATGGCTTTCTCACACCTGGGAAGACAGACATGGCTGAGGAACGTGGAGCCAGGCCCACGCCAGAGGGGATGAGAGATCAAAGCAAGAGGGAGATATTTCCTGCCAAGACCTAGTGCAGTGATGGCAAACCTTTTGAGCTCGGCGTGTCAGCATTTTGAAAAACCCTAACTTAACTCTGGTGCTGTGTCACATATAGAATTTTTTTGATATTTGCAACCATAGTAAAACAAAGACTTATATTTTTTATATTTATTTTATATATTTAAATGCCCTTTTACAAAGAAAAATCAACCAAAAAAATGAGTTTGCGTGTCACCTCTGACCCGCGTGTCATAGGTTCGCCATCACTGACCTAGTGCATGGAGAAGGGCGGCCTTAGACGTAGCTGTGACTGGGTCAGGCTAGAGAAAACACACTTGCTATGTTTCTGGGGGATGTTTGCACACCGAGGTCGTGCAGTCATTGCCAGGGAGTTCTCTAGCCTGCAGTTTACATTTGATAGGTAGGTCATGCAATGTGGAACATCAATTAAGCTACTTAACGTGGCTTTGCTAAGAGCGATGGACCCAGGAGAATGGAAGAAGTGGAGGGCGGTGTGCACAGGACCAGAGTTCCGCTCAGTTACTGACCGGGTAAACACACAGAACAACTCTTTGATTAAAGAGGAACGCATTCCTGGGGGACCTGGGAGGACAACGGAGCCCCCTGTGGAGCCAAGGACAGAATGTCACCCAAGACTTTCTGGCAAGTGCCCTTTCCTGGGAACACCAATTGTAAGGCAATGAAAGCTTATTTTGCCACCGGCTCCTTTAAGCAGAAATGAAATCTTTGTGAGTAAAATAACCCTGATTAGCACAGCACTACAGAGACGCCTCAAGGGTCTGATTTCACAGCCCCCCTGGACTTCCTCCTCAGGCGGTTACGCATTCGCAAGAAAATCCCTTCTCTTTATGGGGCTTCTTCAGCTGCATCATTTTCTGAAACAATTTTTAAGAGGCGAAACACAATAAACACCCACACTTTTATTTCCCTTATCTGAGATAGCTCATGAAATTTCCAACTAATCTTTAATGTGGTTAATTTCTCCCCACTTCCAACCATTAAATTTATTTTTAAAAGGAGAGGGGGGCATGCACCTCCCTTGTGTTCTGCAGCACGAGTGTGTGATTTGCAAGTTTCTAAAAATCCATCGAGCCCTGCTTATTTTGACAAAGCTACTTAACACTTCAAGCAATGAACTACAGGGCATAAAAGTATAATCTGCCGAGAAAACCTTAATCCTCCATAGTAACCTATTTGAATCTCCTCAAACACATTGCGGTGTGTAGGCCTGGAGAATTAAGTCAATTGTTTGATCTGAGAAGAAAGGCAATTAGGGCTCTCTCTTGATCTTTCTGGTTGAATTCTAGTCAGGGGCAGCCACTGTTCTCAACAGCTCCATTTGAGACCCCTATTATTATAATAATAGAGGTGAGCTTTAGAATCACTACAGTGAAGGGCCTTGCTGCATTTGCATTAGGAGTTGTTTTATCTGAGAGTTTCCGATCCTGATGGGCTAATAGCATACAAACGATTAGCGGGCCATACTCTTTTTTCTTCTCTTCTTAAGCTTCATTTAAAACTTTTCCCTTAACCTGACCAATATTCCAGCAGAAATGAAAGAAAACATTCAGAAGCAACTCTATGGGAGATGGGACAGCTGTGCCATCATCACTGGAGTATTAGCAGAGATCGATGGGCGTGTCTCCAGGGCCATTGGCCGTGCAAGGCAATGATGGGGAATCTAGTTGGGGTGGTCTTGTGAGAAGACTGAGCGTTCTGTCCTCATTTGCTAACAGCAACTCCCAAATTTCTAAATAGAAGCAGCAGTCTAGTTGGAGGTGGCAACTCAGAGCTGTGTTTATGTAATACAATGATATGAAATTGAATAAAGATCATTTGTCCATAGCAAAGAATATTGGAGAGGGAGTTGCTGCTGAAGATTATGGGGTCACCTGACTAAAGCCTGTCCCAAGCCGACCATTGGTGACAGCACTGATGACCAAGTCTCCCCCTGGGCTACTGTGGCTGTGTCATCATCTAATGAAGCTCCTGGAGCTATTGTCTGCTCATCCCTTTATGTGAGCTCCCAACCTCCACCTCAGAGAGACTTGAGAGCCACAGCTTCCGGGAGCACAAGAGAGGATGAGCTCCTCTGAGTCCTGCTGGCTCGTGCTGTCCCGTTCTAGCACCTTGTTCTTGACCAAGTCCAAGTGTAGAACAGAGAGGGTGTGGATGCTCTGGCCTCCTGTAGCCTCAGAATTCCTGCAGGAAGGAGCTTAGAGCAAGTTGTTCTGCTTTAAGGTCGTTGAGGCTTGTGGAAGGATGGCAAAGAGCAGTCTGGTGTTTTTAATTCAGCCGGCAGTGAAGAAGAGCCCATGGTGCAGAAGAGGATTAGGGATGGTCCCGTCTGCCGGGGCTCGTGGTCTAGCTGGGGAAGATGGGTGAGTGAAGAGATAGGAGTAACACAGTGAGACA
>NW_006289813.1:13065015-13075499 GCF_000327345.1 Myotis davidii | reverse complement strand
AAAGAGTCCAAGAACGTACATCTAACCCCAATTTAAGCCCAAGGAAAGGCTTGCAGGAGCTCATTCCTGAGCTGAGGCCCCAAACATGAGTAAGAGATCATTAGCAAGGAGATGGCCTATTTCAGGCAATGCAAAGTCCTCTGCTGAGAAAAAGTAAAATGTGTTTAAATATCTGGAACCTGTTCTGTACGGTGGAGTGTGGTGTGAGGGAGAGGTGCCAGCAGAAGAGGCGGATGCTGGTCGAGAGAGAATTTCGCGCTGTGATAAGGAATTTGGGCTTTATCCTACAGGCAATGGGGAACCCATGGAATATTTTAAACAGGATAGTAGCATGAAGCAACTGTTTAGAAAAAAATGTGAATGTATATTTTCTATTGATGCATAAGAATGACCACAAACCTAGCTACTTAAAACAGAATCACTTGCCTAGCCAAGTTGGCACGTACAATTAACCATCACAGCCATCCAAAAGAATGTGAGGACTGACACTATTGAAATAATTGCTGGGGAGGAGGAGAAACCCTGAAATATACATTTGCCACAAATTGTGACCCCAAACCTAAAATCAAGTCTTCAGATCTAATACAGAGGAAAAAGTGTAGGACGCCAGAAGAAAGCAATGCATCACATCTAGAATGTGGGAAACCTCGGGCACAGCTGACTGGGTTTCTTTAACTAATTAGAAAAAAAGGGGGCAGTGGATAAATGTTCTAGATATAAAGAGACTTAAGGGACATAAAAACCACAGGTAATATATGCATCATTACTTGGACAAACCAGCAGGCCATTGGAAGATAAGACTGATTATTATAAATTGAGTTTTTGATAATTTTGCTAGGTGTCATAATGATAGTGTGGTTAAAAAATACCCTTGTATGTCTGACCTGAAAAAAGGCTCTTTGTCAAGAGGAACAGAGTCAACAGCCAGGGGCACTGACATCAGCTCTCAAGGAGGTTGGACCTCCTCTGACCCCCACCCTTCCTTCAGAAAGAATGAGTCACCCCCTCTCTGATCCTTCATGTGGCACTTTATGAATGAGTATAAGTACTTCCTTTTCTGAATAGTAAGCTCCTTGAGGACAAGGATGCTTAATCTTCCATGCTACAAATACAAATAAATCTTAGGATGTTCTCCAAACGCCTCATTCAGTAAGTATTTGCTTTATTTCATGACTGTTATATTTTAACAGCTGTCCTGAACTAGGGATTCTCAACCAGGGGTGATTTTGCCCCCAGAGGACATCTGGCAGTATCTGGAGGTACTTCCAGTTGTCACAGCTTGGGAAAGGGATGCTACTGCATTAGTGGTTAGAGGCCAGGAATGCAACTAAGCATCCTACCTGCACGGGACAGTCCCTCCTGCCCCAACAAAGCATGATTGGGCCCAAATTGTCAACAGTGTCAGGTTGTGATACCTTGCCCTGCTCCATGATCTGTAGGTTCCACCTCCTATATATCTTTCAAATCTGTCCTGCCCCAGCTCCCCTGAGCTTTGAATCAGGCCTTCGAATTTCCCATGGAACAACACAATAGGCTCCTAAACCATAGTCTTCTACCTAGTCCTGTTGCTCCCTTGGGAGGAAACGTCCTCCCCTACCTTACACGTTCCCTCTCATCTTCAAAGTCCTGTTTTCTCAAATATTAAATATTGTGAAGCCTTCCCTGTCTGGCCCACCACTCCTCCTCCTTCTCCTCCTCCCTCTCCCAGTCCACTTAAAGGCCTTTGGTCTGCAGATGCCCCATCATTTAAGGTCTCCCCAAAGAGACCTCCGGCCTCTACGAATAACAGTACTTAACACAGGTGAATTAATGTAAGATCTTACACTCTCACTGGCACTTCTCGTGATCAGAACTGGAAGGTGAGAGGACTGGGTTATGTTGGGCAGGAGGCAGGGTGGGAACTGTGGTCACGGGGGCCTGCTGAGTTGTCCATGAGGATAGGTACAGAGCTGGTTGCTGGCCTCACAATTACTCTATAGAGCCAGCCGGACTAATCTGTGCTGAAGGCGTTTGTTAAATTTTAATGCACCAGAGACTCTCATGTCTTGTGGACTTCTTCAGGTTTCAAGAGATATTAACATGGAGAGAGAACCCTAATGGGGCCAGAATACTCAAGAGAGGAAATGCCAGAGTCTAAGAAAAAGTCGTGAACTGGACGTTGGCTTTGGCATTATTTTGATGCACATGCAGGACTAGTGAAAGTGTGTGTTTAAAAAGAAGTCATGTTTTCCCTGCGTTTGCTCATACATTTTCAGGAATACCTGATGAATCCAGTCTTCTCTCCCTCCCAGTACTGCTGTCTGTGGAAGAAGGTGGGCAGGGCAACCTTTTCTTATAGGCACCATCTTACATTGTTATGATTAACAAATTAAAAACCCTATCGAGGTCGTCTCTCTCATGCTTCCCTCTGATGTGTGTGTACGTGTGTGTGAGTGTGCGCACACGCGCGTTTTGTTCATTGCTGTTGTAGCCCCAGAGCCTAGAACAGTGCCTGAAATATAGTAGGCACTCACTACATATTTGCTAAAATAACGGATGAAAACTCATTCAAAAGAAAGTTTTGCCTTTATTAATAAGAAACCAGTGATGTTCAGTATAAAATAACATTTTTTAAAATGTCATATCTTTTAATATAATGTTAACCCTTTGTTGCAGGGACCACTTTGAACTGATGAGAGTCATGAACCCTCTCTTCCAGCTCCCCACCCACTCACCCAAACCCAAAGACACACATAAAATTTCAAGAGGTTCTGAAACTTCCCTAAAGTCCATCTATTAACTTCTTAAAGGGTCTGGCTTAGAATCATGACTTCATCCCTATTCTAATGACTCAAAGAATATATGTGACTCAAATATGTCTTTCCCTCTCCTGTTAGCCAGTTAAACATTAAAGAGATTCCATCTACAAAGGATTCACTGCTTAGAGAAGGTGAAGTTCAATATTTGCAGCTGAGAACTTGATAAACATCCACATGCAAGCTAAAAAATCTAGTTAATAATCCAGAGGTTTTTAAAAAGTATACATGTTAGTAGAGAGTAATCCAAATATCTGGTAAAGTGAATTTTTCACTTGTCAGCTGAAAGTCTCGGGTAATAATCTCAGAGATAGAAAAACAGGATCTATTCCACACAGAATAAACTTTTAAAATTTTATTGTTTAAAGAAAAAATATAAGGGAATACACATATCTGCTAAAGTGAAGGTTTCCATTAAAAAGAAATCAAATACCTGGTAATAAAGACCACCCAGCTAAAAACAGAATAAAAAACCAGTAAAACAACAATAGTGATTTGACTGGGTTTTATTTCAACCACACACTTCATTCATTGTCTGTAGAAAAACTGGGGTACATCTCAATGGGCAACAGTCACAGTTATTAAGCAAGTAAATATGCCATGATGTCCGTGTCCTCCTTTATTTCTTTATGTCTTCGGTCTCATCTGGCTCTTTCTCTTGATGTTCTCTTTCCCACCTCATTTCTTTTAACTCTTGTCTGTATTTCCGTTCAATGAACCGCTTCTGATGGGCCATCTGGGGAAAGTTATCTGACACGAGGAGATATATTTTATACTTAATAAACGTAGCCACTAGTGCAATCTAAACACACACAAACACATATTCATATGAAATATAGACAGCTGTCTTTTGTAAGGCAAGAGAAAAAAATGTTGTTCCTGTTCTTCCCCTATTCTTTTATTACTCAGAAATACATGGAGGTCTGGATCAGCACCCCCGATTCTAGATCACAATGTCTGACGTGAACTGGAGTATAAAAAGCGCGGAGACATACAGCAATGTTAAAACACAGACATGCAGCGTCAGAATGACTCCGGGTGGGCGTCTTAGCACAGTTCTCTTAGCAAGCAGTGATTTTCAGGAAGAGAGTAAAGGATATAGCAAAATGGAGTTGTATATTTTCGCAAAGCTCGAGGCAAAAACATCAAACAAACAATGATATCATCACACCATTATTTACCAAGAATTAAAGTTTCTGAAAAGAGCAAGAAAAGATCAGATGGGCAAAGGGAGACTACATTCTAAGTCGCTATTTCTGGTCATTCTATTTGTCAAGTTCACCATGAGAAGCCCAGAGCTGCATCAGCAACAGCAACTCAAGGAAAGCACTTGTATCCGTGAAAGGAGACACAGCGCTCAGGGGCAGAACTGAAGCCAGATTTAGGTTGATATTTGACCCCATGCAAGGGTGCTGACACAGTTGAAATCCTAAGTAAGATTTTAAAATCTTACAATTCACTTGTGGTCTGTGGTGAGTGCAGCAATAGGTAAGAAATCAAGTATGGAATGAGAAATAGTCACTTTACACTCCTAGTCAACACACACTTCAACAACAAACATCACAATAGGAGGCAAGCGTGATGAGAGCCACACAGCTACGCAGTCACTGGGAAAGAGGGCGCTGTCCTGCCCGGGCAAGGCACTGTGATACACACAGGTATACTTCACATATAAAGTATGAAGAATCAGAGGTGTGGGAGCACACAGCATGCCCGGGGAAAGCATTTTTGTTTCTGTTATGGTTGAAGCATAATAAAAGTGGGTACAAGTACATATCATATTCCTAAGTCCCCACCTTCTATACAGCATCCCATCCTCTCCCCAGATGAGAGAAGGGACAGGGACAGGGTGGCAGGAAAAGCACCTGAAAGGCAGGTGGTGAATCAGTCGAGATCTTGACTATCTGAGAGTCAGTGGTTGATTTTAAACCAAAAAAGGGACATAATGGCATCCGTATTTTAGAAGTAAAACAGTAATAAAATCCTACCTCCCAAATGATATTAAACTGATTTTTTTTTTTTTGATGATATAGTTCTGGCATTTCATAGGTGTCTTTATTTTTTTTTTTAACTGATTCTTTTTGTGTTCTATAAAACAGGTTTCAAATACTATAAGTATTTTTAAAGATATAATTCAAACAAATCCCAAAAAGTCAGCTGTTGAGCAAGTTTCTACTTCCTCAGTAACTTCTATTGTAAAACTTAATCCATAGCTAAAACAAAATCCTCTTACTCTGATCTAATCACTGATAAGCTTTTAGAATATGTCCTTATAGCCCTTTTCCTATGAAGTCCCGTTATACTACACACAGACATGCACACTGTAAAAGTGTGTTATGTGTTACACAGACACATAAACACATAAAAGTATGCCCCCTTCCTCCCTTCCACTACCAGAGTACAGTGTACGTATGTTTTATGGATACGCTGGTTTCCATTTATTCTATGACTAGAGGCCTGGTGCACAAAAATTTGTGCACTCAGGGGGTGGGGTCCCTCAGCCCAGTCTGCGCGCTCTCGCAGTATGGGACCTCTCGGGGAATGTCCACTTGCCAGCAGGGAGCAGGCTTAAGCTGAAGTTGGACATCCTTAGTGCTGCTGAGGAGGCAGGAGAGGCTCCCGCCACCACTGCTGTGCTGGCAGCTGGCAGCCTGGCTTGTGGCTGAGCAGAGCTCCCCCTGCGGGAACTCACTGACCACCAGAGGGCAGCTCCTGCATTGAGCGTCTGCACCCTGGTGGTCAGTGTGTGTTATAGAGACCAGTCATTCCCAGTCTTTCTGCTGTTAGGGTCAGTTTGCATATTACCCTTTTATTATATAGGGTAAGCATTTTCTTGTGTTATTAGCCTTAGAAAAACACAGGGTGGGGCAACAGTAGTTTTATAGTTGTTTGTATGGAAAGTAATATAGTAATTAATAAATAATAATACAAGAAGAAACTGTTTCGTGTACTTACAACTGTACACCCCTTTTCCACAGTAAGATTGTTGCAGGTTATTCTTAGAATTTTTTGTTAGCTTTCAGTGGTAAAACAGTGCTGGAGGAAAAGCCTATTCTGAGACTGCCCCACACATGCTGGTTGGAGTGAAGTGCTTCAACTGCTGGGAAGCACTTAACAATCTTGTCGTATAAAAGGAACCTCACTTGTATTTCAATACATGATTGTGCATTATATATAACTAGAGGCCCAGTGCACAACATTCATGCACTGGGGGGAGAGGGGGGAGCGCGCACAGCGGGGGGGGAAGAGTCTTCTGCCATGGGAAAGGCTCCCAGTACCACAGCTGCGCTTGCCAGCCGTGAACCCGGCTTTTGGCAGCTTCTGGCTGAGCGGCGCTCCCCATGTGGGAGAGCACTGACCACCAGGGGGCAGCTCCTGTGTTGAGTGTCTGCCCCCTGGTGGTCAGTGCGTGTCATAGCAACCAGTTGTTCCACTGTTCGGTCGATTTGCATATTAGGGTTGTACAATATAGGTTAGATGTAAAAGTTCCCCACCAGTCAACTGAAACCCTCAGTGACGATCCCATGATCACTGGACTTGGTAACACCAGCTTCCACCCCACGGCCTCCTCCCTGCTCCCCTTGCCTAGGGAGCTGTGGTCTGCTGGGTTCCCATGCTGCTGGCCCCCTGCCCTTCCTGGAATCCCCCATGGCTGAGAATCTGGGCCTCTTCACTGTCAGCTTCCTGCACTCTGCTCTCTCCCACCTTTCAGCTGGTACTTGAAGAATAATCGAGCTTGAAGCATAATCGAATAGCTTTGTCATGTTTTGCCACAGGTTCTGCTGTGCAGCATAATACACCTCAGAAGAAAAATTTCTTGCACTTAAACCTTCAATTTACAAAAGACTATGCCGTTCCCTACATGGCCAATGACGTAATTGAAGTTTCTTCAATCCAGCCATCCCACTCTGGGAAATCTCTCCCACAGAACTAAAAGCACGAGTATATACATATTTTCTCTCGACAGTGGTGATAAACCAGAAACAAAGTGTCCACCAATAACAAAATAAAGAAACGCTGAATAAACTACGGCTCATGTACAGCATGAACTATAACGCAAACAGAAGCCAAGGCTGCCCAAAATGAGCAAGAAAAGAACGATGCATGTAAGTACATAGCTATCCCATTTCCATCAAACAATGGCCAAAAACAAAAAGGAAAAATCCTTTGCATGTGTAAGATTTTAGAAATCTATGGAAAGAAATACATTAGGTTGTTCACAAGGGGTACCTGGGCTGAGAGTGTGACTCTATGCAAAAAAGGAAAATGAACATCAAAAGGCATCCAGGGGCACTTTTATAAAATTATAAGCCCATTTATACATATCTCACATTCTACTTCACTCTCTGTGAAGACTAATTATGAAGAAAAGAAGATCACATTTTATCAGTACTTACCATTTTTCTATTTTCCCATTTTCCTCCCATAAAACACTCATTACATTATGAACATATAATTATAGAAAAAGAGATAGGCTTACATTTTTCAAGTGCATCCATTGCTGCTCCCATTTCCGCCTGCTGGATACTGTTAAATCAAATATAGGTAAGGTACACTTTAATTTAAAGAGGTTTTTTTCAAAAACAAATGGTATGGCTACACATTATTCAGGCTGATTTTCATGTTTGGCACATAAAATTTATCTGATTACTTCTACTGTCACATACTGAACTGCAGATAGGAATATACACAAGGGCATGCAGAAATGTCATTTATTTGCTCAAGCCTGTTTAAGTTACTCGTTCCACACTTTTATACTGCAGTAAAATGCCTTCCATTTATATTACATTTGAAGTATTTCCTACTTAAATTTGAATATCCTCAGTGTAAAGCTTTTAAAGAGGCAAAGAGTAAAAAATATAGGCATAGACAGACTTCTAATCACTTCTCAGTTTAACACATAGATTAAGGGTTCAAAGAAAGGTGATAATACACAAAATTCTTTTCACCTGAAGACATTAGCATTTCCACAAAGCTCGAGTGGCACCAAGAGGTCAAATGCCTAATGACGTCACACAGGACATTTCTTAAAGTCCTTGCAGCAACGTGGGGTTCTCTGCTGGGCAACTAAAACAGGACAGCCCCGACCTGTGCACCAGATAATGTGGTTTTCTCAAGGTAGCCAACGCCCCGTCAGCAATGGCATTTCCAACATCCAAGGCAGATGCTCAAGTTTGGGGGCTGGGCTTGGTGGAGACATTAATCCTTGAGATTCACTTTATTACCCTCGAACATTCTATACCAGTGATGGCGAACTTTTGAGCTTGGCGTGTCAGCATTTTGAAAAACCCTAACTTAACTCTGGTGCCGAGTCACATATAGAAATTTTTTTTATATTTGCAACCATAGTAAAACAAAGACTTATATTTTTGATATTTATTTTACATATTTAAATGCCATTTAACAAAGAAAAATCAACCCAAAAAATGACTTCGCGTGTCATAGGTTCGGCATCACTGATATATACTCTAATTTAAACAAGACAGACTGCAGAGTTTGAAAATGCCAAGCAGGGACTTCTCATGTGAAGAGATTAAAGGCAGCGTCTCATACCTTGGTCCCTTCCCACAGCCTATTCTTTCTCCCTTGAAGTAAACAGCCACCGTGTAGGTTCTAGCGTGGGATGGCCCCACCGTTTGCAGAGTCCTGAGAGGGAAAGGGAAGAAGATCAATTATGGGAAAGTGTTATTTAGTTGTTATTGCTAATATGTAACTCTAAGAAAAACATGTACTTACTGCTTAGACAGAGGAAGGAAAAAGTAATATGAAAATTAAAGGAGTAAATTTTGTATTTGCTAAGCCTGACAAATATGGAGAGCTTTTTTTGAAATAGGAAATTTAAAAAATTCTAGCATGGATTTGTATGCATTTCCCTCTAAAGTATAAATAGTATAAGTCATAAAGAGTATCTGAAGGCTAACAGTGAGTCGGAAAATAGTTTTAAGCAATGTCGAAGCCTGCATATCCCACGTATCATAAAATGAACTTTCCTCAGTGAAAAGGGAACCATATTGGTTTGTTCGTTGTTCGGTGCTCAGCACAGCTAAAAACAATAAGCATCTGGGTAATACACCTCGAGCCACGTCTGAATGGTTTCACATCCTTTACGGACTCCTCCTGATGTCTCTTATCCTATCTGAAAGATCGGAAAATGTATTTAATTTCTGAAACACCCGAGACCATTTCAGAGGCACGCTATAATGCTGAGCACACAAGTGCCAAAAAACAAAACTCTAGGTACGCTGCATTTTAATGACGTGGTGCAGATCTCAAATGCGAGGAAACTGATAACTTCGTGGAAAGGGGAAATTAAAAGTAGCCGACAAAAGAAAATGGAACGGACCCGTTAATCTTGGAAAAACTATGTTAAACAAGCCCTTCATCTCGATGAGGGACAAGCTCACCTGGGCTTTCACTGGGGATTTATGAGAAGGGAGCCGTCATTTCCTGTGTGTTTACATCTCCATGGGATGAAAGCACGCGGCGGCTGTAAGGTAGCACTTATTACAGTAATCATGCCTGCGCCACTGGAAGTTTATCTTCCCCAGTTTGTTTCTTCAACTTTAATTATCACTTTGATGAGGAAAGACTCGGAGCCTTTCATGTAATACAGTTGGGCTACTCATTATGCTTATTAGGCACATATGAAAGTACTATTTCTAAACACTAGGAGTTTTTTTCTCCAATAAAGGAAACATTGTTTAGCAGTGACAGTTTCTTGGGACAATGTATAGTAGCTTTCTGTGGTTGACACAAATTTCTCCTGGCCTCAGTTTTTCTTTTAGGGAGAAAGCCTGTATTGTGTTGCGACTGTTAAATAACAACATATAAAAGGATTTAAAATTCCCTGTTTCCACTTGGTGTTTTTTCTTGAGTTTTCGGAAGTTGGAAAAGGTCGAAGGCAAGGGGGCTTCTATTCCATATGGAATAATCACACAAGTGTGTGTGCCCGCAACCTTGTGTGTATAGAGAAGCAGTGAACCAGTACTGGGACTGGGTTTTTATATCCTCAAAAACGCACATCCAGATAACGCTTTGGGAGGCACCCCACCTATTAAGATAATTCTTCCTTTTTGTAATTCCTCTTTGAAATCACCTTCTGAATCAGCGTGTGAGTGCCTCAAGGTAATTACTCGGCTTCTGAATCAAACCTGCTGTTTTCATCAAAGCTGGGGTTATGTGTATGGTGCCCTGCATTCCTATTGAATTTCTGGTTATCACACAAAGAATAAAGATTTGTCACTAACGATATTCTAAAGTACAAGGCTGCTTTTGATACACATTCTGAGAAGAAAAGTTCCAAATATTTGCATAACAGCAGCAATGAGAACTGCCCACTTCTTACAGTGACGGCCTGAGAGAGCGAATCTGTCAGGCCACAGGGAGAGGCTGACAGGCTGCAAGGAGGTGGACAGGGACACTCAAGTCCTGTTGCTAATTAAGCAGACACAATCTTCCAATCCAGACACACAGCAGAGGTCACAAGAAATAAGAAGACAGCCCGGCCTGTGGTTGACCACTGACCTATGAACCAGGAGGTCATGGTTCGATTCCTGGTCAGAGCACATGCCCAGGTTGTGGGTTCAATCCCCAACAGGGGGCATGCAGGAGGCAGCCAATCAATGATTCTGTCTCATCATTGATGTTTCTATCTCTCTCTCTCCCTCTCCCTTCCTCTCTCCTCTCTGA
>NW_006289813.1:13027718-13064482 GCF_000327345.1 Myotis davidii | reverse complement strand
AGAGGAAAAAACATTTTCCTCGTGTAAAGTATGTTTAGGGATCACTAAAATGTTTGCAATTGCTTAACAGCTGCCTGGCACCTTCACAGTTTTTTTAAAGGTTTTTTTGGGAAAGTTTTGAAAGCTGTAAAAAGTATATGCTATAAACTGTTAAAACATAAAACTGCTTGTAGCTTTTAATTCTATAAATGACTGAATACTCCTTAAACACAGAGAAAAGGCATATATATCTACACTAATAAGAGAAAAAGATGCAAATTGACTGTAACTTCCCAATGCCCACCAGCCAATCAGGAGTGAGTATGCAAATTAACCTGATAAAGATGGTGGGTTCACTTGCATATGCAGGCACTAAGCGGCTGGGGGCGGGGCGGGATGCAGGCATTCTGTACCACCCAAGCTGCTCTGGGCCTCTGGGCAGAGGAAAGGTGGCTCCAGCCAAGCAAAGGCAGTGCCGGCAGCCAGGGAAAGGAAGGCCCACCCAGTGCATGAATTTCGTGCACCGGGCCCCTAGTATATATATATATATTTATTTTTTTTAAATAAAGATATAAAAATGTATCTAACAACTATTTCATCTGAATTGCTCTTATCTCGGTCTCCTAACCTTCGTATGTCTTCCTCACAGGGAGTAGTTCTAACACATTATAGAGATGGGAAAAGCTTAGATAATCAAATGTGACCCACTTACTTCGGGCTGTAAGACTGAGAGGCCCAGAGAGTTTCAGTGTTGGGCCGAGTGCGAGTTAAGATGTCTCAATCTGGGGCCCTGACCACAGTCACCCACAGTGACTAGCTTTTCCTCCACACAACCAGAGCATCATCTCTAACCCCCCCGAACAGATGGCCTGTGGGCCGCGAGTACTCACTTGTACAGAGGAATGTCTGGTTCTTTTCCTTCCGTCCTAAGTGTCAGACAACACTGCTGAAGCTGGGATTTGGGGTCATTCCAATCCTGATTCAAAATGAACTCCTGTAGCAAGTCCCCAAAGAGCATTTAGTAATGGTTTTGGGATCACCGTGTGTAACACATACAACCAATTTAAATTTTATATGAGCTTACTTTTAATCGTGGGAAGAAACAAACATTCATGAAAGTATGAACATATTCCAAATCCTTGTCAATGTACAATGCTGCAATAAATGCTGGAAAAGAGAACATTTAAAAATAAATACAATGCACTGCCATCTACCAGGAAGATGAAATTACCATTTCATCTTTCTTTAAACAAGAACTCTTTATCACTAATATCAGAAGCAACAATATAGGTGTGTGATTAAGACACAAAGTCATGAGGTACAAAGACCAAATTAAGTTTGGCTAAGGACTAAATTATGTTAGTTAAGATGACAGACTAAATGCTATTGTACATCAGGGAAAGAATGATCTCTGGAAAAACAACTGTGCTAACATCAAATAAAACTTGAAGATCAGATCTGACACCAGAATGAGCACATCCTTGCGGCCTGCCATTCTCAACACCAATCTTGAGGAGGTCACCCATTTACAAAGGTCTGAGCTACATTTCAGGAACAGAAATGAGACTATTTATAGATTCAATCTGCTCAAACACAGAGAAATGTAATACTGAGCTTAGTGACTATAACAATATATCTAACTTTCCATTAATAAATGGTGATCTCAAAGACAATTTCATTAAAACTTACTTTAACCAAGTAAACAAATGGCGAGTTTTTATTTTATTTTTTTAATATATTTTATTGATTTTTTACAGAGAGGAAGGGAGAGAGATAGAGAGTTAGAAACATTGATGAGAGAGAAACATCAATCAGATGCCTCCTGCACACTCCCTACTGGGGATGTGCCCGCAACCAAGGTACATGCCCTTGACCGGAATCGAACCTGGGACTCTTGAGTCCGCAGGCTGACGCTCTATCCACTGAGCCAAACCGATTAGGGCCAAATGGCGAGTTTTTAAAAGAATAAAAATAGCTTTCATTGAGCTTTAAAAAAAGCCAGTGGGAATGTTCTCTAAACTTAATTGTTTAATAATTTTAATCTTTAAGATACTTTATTTTAATTGAAAAACAAGTTTTTTTAGGTTCATTAGTCAGACTGCTTTACACTTTGTAAATGAGCAGCTTTTGAATAGTAGACTTTAATATCTGTATATAATTCCAATTGTCAAAAATACACTAACATTAAAAAGTTTCAAGGCTCAGGGTATGGCCCACTTATCTTTAAGTATTATCAGAAACAGTAAGTTATATGTATAATCCTTTAGTTAGCTATAACAGGATTATTCATAATGCCAGCAGACCATATCAGGAAGTGTAAAATATGACATTTGTCCATAGAGCTTTGAGCTCATTCAAAACAATGGTTATTAGTTTTAGTATTTAGTGAGTAAATTATCTTTCTTTCTTCTATGGCCCTGTATAAAGGCTGCTGGGTGGCAAAAAAAAAATCTGATTCACTATTACAATCTTCATATTCTGTTACTGTTTCCCACAGGGATGTGGTGGCTGAGCATTAGGGTGGAGGGGTGTGGAGGGGGGTGCAGGGTGCACCATTGAACACAGACTGAACATAAAATGCATTATTCAAATGTCTTAATTTCAAATTATTCTCCTTCAAATAAGCTTTGGAGGAAATCATAAATACAAATTAAAATAGGAAAGAGGTGTCTTTAGTCAGAACATAATAATAATAAGAAAAAGGAAGATGAATGTTGGTCCTTTTGATTTCAACTTTGAATTTGCAGGTTCAAACAGCTTCCTGCTGTAGGACTCACATTCCAGAAGGTCTGCCAGTGTCTTGGTCCTCAGGGCCACAGGCCTCTTGGTCTTGTCGTTGGTGATGGCGTACTCCTGCATGCCCAGCTCCTCCGCCACCTTGGCTTGGGTCCTGTTATTCACCAGAGAGCTTCGCAGCAACTGGCCAAAAGGAACGGAGGTGCAGTTAGAAACCATTTCACTTCTGGTCTCTCTCTTGCTCCTGGTGTCGGGACCAAGCAGCCTGAGGCCGACAGAGGAAGTGACTATTTAAGTCTTCAGGCCCCCCCTGACCCCCACCCACACACCCCAGCAGCAGTGACAAACTCCATACACTCCGAACTTCTCCCTAATAGCTCCCTCTACTCCAGGACTTTACCTGACTGACATTTAAATAGCTCATTTGGTTGTTTGTTGCAGTGGCCAGTGTTGCTGGGTATGCTGTACTATTTTAAAGGTCATAGCTTCCATTAAGTGTAATGCTATTAAACGAAGGAGCATTAAAACTATTTAAAATCAACTTTACTGAAGTATAATTTACATACAATAAAACTCACCATTTAAGTACAGTCAGATGAGTTTTGACAACCTTCTATGGTTCCATCACCCCAAACAAGTTCCCTGTGGTCCTTTGCAATCAGGTAATACAATCCGCCTCCCACCCAGCAAACTCCACTTGCTTTCTACCACGGAGCAAGAGTTTTAAATGAGCATTTTAAAAAAATCTAAAGTAAGCCTCGAGTTTTGTGGCACTAATGCTAATTTTGATATTACAGTGTTTGGGGAAGTGATGATTTAGTAAGTACCATTTAAAATATTTAAATTATTTACTACATTTTTACATTTATTATTTTAAAGGTTACTACTACATATCCTGAGTTACAGTTTTTCAAACTGAGACCCTATATCTGTAATCAGGTGAAAATATAATTTTCATAGTTTAACTTCAGGAACTCAAAACAAAAATTTCTATGAAGAATTTCAGTGAACTAGAGTCCTCTATTACTATCCAAGTAGTAACACTAAGCAGTGCGTGAAAATTACGCAACCAACCCATGGGAGAGGTGCCCATAAAACATGCCTGGTTTGGGATTTTAACACTCACTAACCACTCATATTAGGGCAAGAGGGGAGGGAGACACATGGCAGGAGGGGTAAATACAAAGATGGGAACTCACCCAGCAAATCTGAAAATAAGTGTCCCCAATCTCTCAGATTTGGGGGAATAATGTATCAATAGCTAGGACTTTTCTATCAACGGATATAACAAATTCTTCGTCTGTTACAATTCCTCGCTGTTTAGAAACACCCCTGGCACCAGGGCCAAGGAGCCAGCAGGAAGCAGCTGCGAGCGGGACTGGTTTTATATCAATCCCCCCTCCACTCCAAACCCCACTTTATTAGATGCAAGTTTTGTGTTCTGTGGCTCCATCGTGTCAACTAAGCTTATGAAAATCTGGATTTATTCTCAGTGCTTGAGATTGCATCCTTGACAATAGATAAATAAGAAACAATATGCTCTTAATTTGTCTGACAATGATTCATGAAGCAGAATTACAACTTGATCTTCATAAGCCATGCTTGCTGTTGAGTTACAGACTATTCTTCGCTTGTATTTGCTCCCATCCTTCTCCTATTTCTCCCAACTCTTTTCTTCAATATAGTGTTTCATTAAAACTAATATCCACAGCGAAGCTCAAAATTAAAAAGGTCTAGCACATAACATTAATAGGAGACCCAAGCAATAAGGGAGTCCACCGGCCTAATATCTTGTAATTACAGAATAATTGAGCTGGAAGGGAGACATCCTTTTTGGTGTGGATTTCCGCTGGCAGGGGCAGGGTTCTCCAAGCAGAGGCCCTGGGGGAGTAGGAGGGCTATTTTGAAAATATGGCTACACTGAGCAAGTCGGGTTCTCTCTCAATATGTGAGTTTGCTGAGAGGAGAAAACTCTTATTTAGGCTACAATAGGGAGGGTCCATGCCTCAGAATCAACAAGCCTGATGCACAAATGAGCACTGATCACCAGGCCCCCACGGCCACCTGCCAGCGTAGGGCCCACCCAGTGCTGTGCAGCCACGCTGTCTGCAGGGAAGGAAGAAAACAGTGAAGATGATACAGGAATGCTCGGGTTTTATTTAAAATACCCCCTGACAGGTCTCAAAGCAGCAGCATGGCCAGCAGAAAGTGAGATCTTCTGTCAAGACTCAGAGTCTGAACTAAGTCATTGGGGGGAGGGGGGGAGGAAGCTGTAAGTCACCCATATTTTTAGAGTCAGTACAAATTTAGGTGAGTTGAAAAGAGGTAAGACCTCACGCTTTACCTACACAAAAAGTCTGAATGGCAATACTCTAAATGACAACTTGCACCCTTGGCCTTTGCTGGACTCTGCTTCCTAATGAACCGTGCTGGAACACCCCCAGAGGTCATGGCAGGCAGCATGCTGTGTGGAGGCCGAGGCTAGGCTATGCCCTGTGCTGAGAGCTGAGGCCCACGAGACGATCAGCAACCCAAGCTGCCCTCTGGGGAATGCTAACCTCTGAGGAATCAACACACAGACCCGCCACTGCGACACGCCGTGGAAGCTGCGGTGACAGCACCAGCCCTGGAGGACCTGCCCGAGTACAAATGTCTCAGAGGCTCACTGACTGTTACATCAGGCACTTTTGAGACATGGTGCTCAGACCTCTTCCAAGAACCAAGGAATTCGAATTTCTGGGGATGGGACATGAACATATGCATTTAAAATTTTTTTCATGTAGTTGGATTCTGACTAATATTGAGTCAGAACTGAAAAAGAATGAGTCTGCCAGGAGAGTGGGTGCTGTGGTCTGAATCTCTGTGTCCCCCTAAAATGCGTATGTTGCAATCCTAACCCCTAAAGATGATGGTTTCGGGGCCTTTAGGAGGTGATTAGGTCACGAGGGTGCAGGCCTGATGAATGGGATTAATGCCCTTATAAACGAAGCCCCAGACAGCTCTCCAGCCGCTTCCTCCATGTTAGTATACAATGAAAGTCTGCCCTCAGGAGAGGGCCCTCACCTGACCATGTGGGTACTATGACCTTGGACTTGCGGCCTCCAGAACTGTGAGCAACCAATTACTGTTCATGAGCCACCCAGTCTGCGGTATTTTGTTACAGCAGCCTGGATGAACGAGACGGTGGGGAAGGGTTTTCCAGGAAGAGGGAACAGCTCTGGGGACCATGACACAGCAGGGCGATTACTGGGTGGAAGTGGAAGAGAAGCCAGAGCCGAGTGCAGGAGGGCTAACACAGGTGAGGCTGGCCAGCCTCTGGGCAGAGAGGGCCTTGTGGGTGATATAAAGAACTCTGTACTTTGCTGCTCTGGGGAGGAATCCCAAAAGGTGTCAAAAGGGGGCAGTGGCAAAGACTTTTTTTTATTTCAGAGAGATGATTTTTGAAGGGGTGGATGAATATGAAGGGGGCAAGACATGAGGTTAGAAAGCCTGCAGATGTTGATGCTATAAATATCTGTTTTTTACTTTCTAGTAGTTTAGAAAACAAACATTTAGCACCCAATTGGGCATGCGATAGCTATCAAGACTATTTTGCAAACATTGCCTCCTGTTAGATATGCAGTAAAAAGTAAAAGACTTGGCACCAGGCTGCCTGGGGTCAAACTTACTGGCTAAGTGACCCAGTGTAAGTTCCCATCTCTCTCTAAGGCTCGGTTTCTGCATCTATTAAATGGGGGAAGTAGCACCTGCCACACGGGGTGGTAATGAGGATTCGAGTGAATGAATATACAATCCAGGTACAAGGACCAGCACATAATAAACACCCAGCAATGTTTGCTGCCACTGTTATCCATAATAGCATCATCACTAGGTAAGATATGCTTCCTCTCTGGTTATAGCAAAAAGGTTATAGGAAGTTGTAGGAATCCTTGTGAATTTGTCTTCTGTAGAATGTTCTATATACCTATCCACTCACTGTCTCCAAAGCTCTCCATTTTACCAAATGCTAAGCTGTCTTCCTTTTTAACCAACCGCCACTCCCCCACCCCCACCCCCCAATTATTTTTATTTGAAATCACCAGAAAACATGAAGAAAGCTGTAGTCCGGGCTCTCTGTAAAGCTGAGAAAAAAACTGCTGAGTTCCTGATGCACTGGCAGGGACCCAAATAAATATCCCAAATCTCAAACTCTGTTTCTGAGAATTCAGGATGTTTTCTATTATCTCAGCGCAGCAGTCTTTTATAATTAGTTTAAACCTTAAATTTTAATGAGGAAAAGGTTTATTGGTTTAAAACAAATAAAAAAAAACCATATTGGCGTTCCTCCTTCAACCACTCTCTCCGTTCTCGGTGCTGAAGAGGAACCCACAGCTGTGGGACACGAGCTACCAGAGGGCCACTTGGTGTGAAATAAGTAGACTGTGATTACTATTTGGAGGACTTTAATATGAGAACATGGGGTGAAAGCCGAATGTATCATTAGAAGTGACAGGGATGTGCCGCACAGGTCTATTACACTAGGAGTGTCGCCAGATGCTCTTCATTTCCCGTGGTAACTAAAGAAAAGGTTCACAAATGCGAGCAGGCAGGATGCAGAAGGCAAATTATACCAGTGACAGAAATTTTCACCCAGGAGGCTGTGGAATCTATCCTCTCAAGGAGATCTTGTGGGTAGGGTACCGTTTGTCTGAATGATTTATGCTTAGTTCTCTGGAGGTGGCAGGAGGGGATTAGATCACCAGTTTTCAAACTTTTTATTTGTAATCCTTGCTTTCTCATTCTCCCAAATTATTCCACTAAAAAAGAAAAAATCCTGCAAGTTCACCTTGCTAGTGCACACCACCATAGTAAGCATGGGGTTAGCAACTATTTTTAGCTCAGCACCTTAGAGTAAAGGTTGAGAAGAATGAAAGAATTAAAACTTGAAAAGTTAAAAACTGAAAATGTGGGAAGACAGGCATTTCGGTCTGTCTTCCTTCTTGGTGTCCTTCTTACTATACTTACCCTTACTCTACTGGGTAGATTCTACCCAAAAAAACAAAAACTTCAGTCTATGAATTAGAACGACTTCCTTCTATATTCCAATCAAGTTCGGTCACCCTAGAAAAATTACATAAGCCCAACGTTCCTCCCCAAGAAGCCATTTTGACTTGAACTTGTAAAACACTATGTTTTTCCCCATCAGCATTCAAAACCTGAAAACCATGATTTCATTTGCTCAACTGTCCTTATTCACCATAAAACCAGTGTGCAAGGCAACGGCTCAAGGCTAACTAATGCCTCTTAGTGCGAATTACTGGCTGTGTGTTCTTTAATCACAATAATGAATAATTTGCCATCACCCTCCAAGAAATTCAACTGTAACAAATAATCCTCCACAATTTTTAATTAATTTTAACCTTTAGACATTCCTAAATAAGTTTTCAGCTTCGTTTCTGAAACATGAAACAACGGCCACTTCTCTCTACTGCCACTTCCACTTCCTTCTCTATCACTTACGTCTTGATCAAATATGTACAGGGACCGACCATATGTCAGGCCCTGCTGGGCATACAGTAGTAAATAAAAACATGCTCTCGTGGAACTTGCAGGTTAGTGGGACAGGCAAACTGGAAGGAAAGCACGTGAGGTTTTGACTGGGGGCCACGGGGGAAAGCATCCCTGGAATCCAGAAGTCCCGTCAGAACTGACATCTGATGAAACTGAAGCGAGGGCTGGAAGCAAACGGGCTGCAGGCAGAAGAACAGGCTAAGAAATAGTAGCTAAAGAGGTAATAGGAAACCCAAGAAAGTGCAGTGTGACAGAAGCCAATGCGAGACAGTGCTTCCTGAGGGAGGAAGCAAGCGCTATCACCACTGAGAGTTAGTGAAATACGTGTTTAACTGATGATAGATCATCTTTGTTTTGCCAGCAGATCTGTTGGTCCTATTGACTTTTACCAATGCTTTCTGTGAATATAGTTAATAAAAACCATTATATAATAATTTTGCCATTTGTTAACATCTTTCTAATAAGCTATCCAAAAACTGTCATTTTAAGACAGCAAGGCTGATGAACACATTTTGAATAAAACTACAGTTATGGTATTGAAATGATTTTGGAAAAAATACAAAATCAGAATTACTATCATAGTCCTGGTTTTATTTTTATCCAGGCCTTGGACAGAACAACTTTCTGAGTTTTGGTTTCAATGCTGGGGTGGGGGTATGGAGGTATGTATGCAGTGACTAAGATGGGAAGCAGTGAACTTACTGATCTATAGTATCCCACCTCCACAAAATCCTAGAGTTCATAAATAACTTGTGTGAATACTTAAGTCACACATTTTCAACAGTGGTCTCTATATGGCCATAAAATGAATTACTACTTCAAGCCATTTGGTTTGGTTTGGCCATTTCTCAGATCAACCAGATATTCTGACAGCTACAAAGTCTATTCCCTAATGGAATATACTGAAGGAGCACTTATTGATTCCCTAACACAGAGCAAGATTCTAGACACTAATTTATTTCTGATATACGCTTATATGTTCTTAAGGTTTTAATATTAACTCAAGAGGAAAACAATTTCTTTTCCATCCAAAAGCAGTTAACTCTGGTAATCAAACTGTTCCTTTTAAATTAAATTTAAAATAACAGTACTGCGTATTTCTCATAAAATGATTCAAGGGGTATGGTCGAAGCACAGTAAATATTCATCAAGTGAGTGAGTGAAAGGACCGTATTTTGTTGGGCTTAGAAATTCTGCTGAGAAAAATCACATTTAAACATAGCAAATCACCATATTCTCTCTAATTCTAATATTTGTGTCTCATATAAAATATTTCCAGGGTTCATGGTTGCGGAGATAAGATCCAATTCTATTCAAAGCAAAACATGCATAAAATTTGTAGGAATGCAAAGTACAAAAGACTTGTTATCTGCTTCAAGCATAATAAAAAAGAGAGTGTGCACTAACAAACTGCATTATAGTGCACTACTACTGCAAGCCTCCCTCTTCCAAGGGGGATACTTTCCAAGAGCCCCACTGGATGCCTCAAACTGCAAAAATACCAAAACCTACTTATACTATGTTTTCCTATACAAAGTTGAATTTATACAGTAGGCATAGTAAGAGACTAACAATAATGACTAATAATAAAATAGAAAAATTATAACAATATACTATAATAAAAATTATATGAATGTGTCCTCTCTTCCTCTCTCTCTTCCTCTCTCTCTCTCTCTCTCTCTCTCTCTCTCTCAAAATCTTACTGTATTCTACTCACCTTCCCACTTAAAGTACTTTATGGCTTCCCTTTGGCATTTCCAAATTGCCAGCTCTGGGGCCATTATTAAGTAAAATAAGAGTAACTTGAACACAAGCCCTGCGACACCATCACAGTCAATCTACTAAGAAACTGACAGACAGGTAGCATACACAGCAGCAATCTGCTACCATGTCAAACTCACGCCAGCGGGTCACATATCTGACGTGCTTGCAATGATTCACATGCCGGGCAAGAGTGGAACGGCACAGGATTTCATCACACTACTCAGAACTGCACACAACTTAAAACTTATAAATAGTTTATTGGAATCTGATCACAGGTAAACGGAAACTGCAAAAGTGAAACCGCAGATAAGGTGGGGACTACTGTCTTTTTCTTTTGCCCAATAAAGTATTTGCTTTCTCAATGCCCAATTCTAGAAGGACTATTCCAGAGTTATTTCTTATGCCTGGGAGACTATCATGACTGGCTTCCAGATACATTGGTTCACCATTCCAGCTATATTATTGATCAGTTTTACAGAGTTAAAGTACACAGCAAATAAAAAAAAAGCTCAATAAAACATAAAATGAGACAAAAGTGAGAGGAACGGGAACTGTTTCACTTTGCTCATCAATCAAACCTTGTTTCTGTAAGTCCCTTTCAATTCCACCATGGTCTAGCAACTGCCGAGTCCCTGTTGCCTCTCTGCCTTCTGATTTGTCATGCTGTGCACTTGCTCTGGCATTCCCAATGTGTGGAATGACTTTGTATAGAAATTTCTTCCCACTAACTTCCAAAGGCCAAATACTAGCTAACTTTAAAGGCTCAAACATCACCTTATCAATGCTTTCTTAGAACTCCATACTCAAAAGAAACCTGATCATTTCCTAAAGAGGACAAGCTAGCAGCTTATCTATGCCTCTTTATAAAATTTACGATGGTTCTCCCTTGTATTTATAAAACTTACACTTTATGTATGTGTAAACACATACACACGATAGACAGATGATCGATAGATAGATAGATAGATAGATAGATAGGTAGATAGATAGATAGATAGATGGAATTTGTAGTTATTTACTTACATTTTTAACTTCTAATAGTTTTTAAACTCTTTATGGGTGGACTAGGTGTCAACTAATATTTGCTCCCCCCATGAAGCCTAGCTCAGTGTCTTTCACAAAGTAATCACTAAATGAAAAAGTATAAAGTAAGTTCTTACCATATATTGCTTTGTACACAATTTGCATAAAGAAATGAATAAAAACATATGTATGCATGCTAAAGCCACCAAGAACTAAGTCATCAATTACTTAACTAGATATTTGGCTCTTCTAACCTTCTGTTAAAGCAATCTTATGGGAGGGAATGACTTAATACAAACTCACAGTTAAGTGTCCTTCATGATGATCTGGGAAATGAATGAATAAGTACTCTGTGGCTACCAGCTGCATTATGGAGTCACCTAGGAATTCCATCCTCTGGTTGTGGCCTCTGAATAAAGAAACATCAATGTAAAGGGGTCAATTAGTATTTACGGATTTCAAAACAACCAGAATTTTTTAAAACGATAATATTTTAAAAGCCAATGTATTTGTTTATTTTGCTTTAAAGCACAAAACTAAATACAATTTCCTAAGACCTGAAATTGAGAAGAGATCTAAGTCTATATAGGTTGAGTTTCAAAAAAGAGTAAAGTGAGTACTATCTAAAGATTGAACAACTGCTCACATAAAGAATGGTATATAGTGCCTGATCAGAAGCTGGGGAGTATCAATTGGAAAATAAAGTATAGTACAGACAACAATCTTGCACAGACAATCTCTATATAGACAAAACAAAGCAAAAATGTCCAAGAATTTTCTTTACTAAAATTTATCTCTTTAATTGAAATATGGGGTGGCAAAAGTAGGTTTAGAGTTGTGAGTATGCAAAACAGAGTTTATTGTTATATTATTATTTATTATTTTGTATTTTCCCATATGAACAGCTGGCCTACTTTTGCCCACCCCTGTATATACTCCATTAATCAAATCTGGAATCTAGTTTAAGAATGCTAAAAAAGCTATGACAAGATTCTTTAATCTTTACAGTTTAAAGAGAGTTGCGAATATTTGATTTGACAAAAAATTGAATATAAAACAGCATGCAAAGAAATAACATTTTGGTTATGCTCTTTATTATACTAGCTCATCTTTAAATCACTCATGTAGAGCAAGGGTTGGAGGGCCTAATTCAGCCCATAGTCTGTTTCTGTAAATAAAGTTAAACTGAGACCCAGCATGTTCATCCATTTGTATTTTTTCTATGGCTGCTTTTATGCTACTATGGCAGAATCGAATCACCGAGACAGAGAGCACATGGCCTCTAAAGCCCCAAATATTTAATTAATCTGTTCCTTTACAGAAAAAATGTTTACTCCCTGCACACTTCTCTTACACTTAATGGAAAAATCAGATGCATGACATGAAACCAAAAGTAACCGGATTGGAGCATATCCCCTGGTCCACGCCACTGTCTGGCTAGGATCCATCTCACAATTTCCTAGAAATACGGATGAAGTCCCAATGGTTTGGGACTGTCAGTTTAAATGGTCACAATGGTATGACATGGGTACTTTTAACTCACAGGGTCAGATGGTTAAATCCCACAGTTCTCAACGTGAATGCTCTTGCCAGAAGCCGAACATGAGTAAAAATTACTCCAATTGCTTCCTCAAACTCGGTAAGTTTCTGTAGGACTGGAGAAGTCTCAATAAGTTGTCGATCAGTATTTGGCTCTTGCAGATACAGGGAAAGAGAGATAAGTAAAAATCACGTAGAGTTTTGGGTTGCAAGAGTAATTACCAGTTCTAGAAGAGTGTTTTGCAAATTCCTCCTCCCCTGGCTGGAAATTTCTGAAAGGCCAATGAACATGGAAGGCTTCTCTCTCATCCTTTAGAATGGCAAACAAACCTAATATTTAAAGAGGGTTCAAATAATATTTTCCAATTTTCTATCAAATTTCAAGGCCAAGTACTGTACACAGATAGTTCAAAATCCCAAGCATTAAACTAACTCTCCATGGAGGAGGCCCGCTGAAGAATTGCTGGTAGAGAATATGTGTATCTAGTAAAGCAGAGGTTCTTAAACTTTAGTGTTCAGCAGAACCTTGCAGGGCTTGTTAAATGCCCTGAGTTTCTGATTCAGTGGACTGGGGTGAGGACCAAGAACTGGCCTTTCTGATAAGTTCCCTGCTGGTCTGGGTACTGCCCTTTGAGAACCACTGCATTAGAGTAACTTGACTGCTGTGTGTCTTCTAGGGACCATCCTATTTTGGCAAATGAGCATCACTGAAACTGGATTTGGCTTGCAATGGAGAGGATTATGTCACCAGGCTGGTGCTCAACGTAATAATGAGCTTTTGACAACTGGCAGAGAGCAACTATGAAAGTGTAATTGAAATGAACATCTCCAACAACTTTGGGCAATTTCATACTAAGGAAATATTTCTAAAGTACTTTGAATTAATGCCATTTATTTCTTTAAAGGCTCTCATGAGAGTTCAGTCACTAACGATTATTTTTATTATATACACAATATGCATATATGCATATGTAACATGTATATATGTATACATATGTACACATATATGTATATCTCCAAAGTAAAATGGAAATTAAACAAAGAATAGTAAGAACTTTTAAACCAACTGGGGAAAAGGATGTCACAATGTGTGGATCTTTTAAATTCTAAAATCTGAGTAATAAGTTTTCACACTGTACTAAAGTTTTAATTTATAATATGTTTTATGCAATCTGAATCAAAGCCTTCAATTTCTAAGGTCCAAATTAGGTTACAAGTCAACAATGTTAATTTTTGTTCTACTTTGTGATAAGCCCAGACGTGCTTGCATAGTTTCTCTTTAACAGCAGGCATGTAGCTATACTGCAGTCAGCATAAGCTTTGAATATCGCTTTTTGGGGGAAGCAGATCTCAACCACACAAATAGTCATTCCTGGCAAAAGTAGGTGGGAAGACACATCCCAGACCCACCCCACCCCAGACCATGAAAATGCAATGTATGGGTTCATTTCACTATCTGTTCTGAAGTTTTCCAGTTCTGACACCCCAGCTTAAAGTCATAATGAAACTGAAGGGAATCTAAGGATAAAAGCAGGACAGGAAAAAAAAAAAAAAAAAAAAAAAGCAAACTAAAGTAACATGAATACCAGGAGCTATAAGGCTCACTGCAGAGCAGAGGCCACACTTACCTGGAGTGGGTGGAGAGGATAATTGAGCCAGACTTCTCGCAGGTCCTGGAAAATGGAGTGATGCCTTTAGTGCTCAAGGGAGCCATTTAACACGCTCTAGAGTACTAAATAAAACGCCGTTACGTGGAATCCTGAACTGTTTCAGATGCTGACTCCACTTATTGAAAATTCAATAGTGCTAGCAACTAATTTTTTCTAAGTGTACTCACCACTCAAACTGCCTATAGTGACTCCAATTAGCCTATTAAGTATGGGCGGCAAAGAGCCACCCCATCCCCAGGAGTGAAAGACACCTTTTAAAACTAAGTTACATGTTTGCTTAACCTAATACCACTGGGTAAAGTGCTACTTTCATCCTATTTTTAGTTTACCATTCCCCAGAAATGTGCATCAGCTGTGCCTTTTGTAACCAAAACTCATTCAAATGTCCCTAATTTTAGGTAGTCGTTCATTATCATATGAGCTGCTTAAAGACAGAGTGAAGACATCCCACATCTAGTTCCTAAACTCTGAGGTCGATAAGGCCACACTTGTACTGGGTGTCACTACAAATGTTTACCTAAAAAATGGGAATGAATGAATTTTGTGGAAAAGCCCAGTGTATTATTTAAGCCACTGACTTAAACCTAGAGAGAGTTATAATCAGAACTTCCTCAGGATCAAAGTGGTTTTCTTGCCGTTTTAGACCCTAGGGAAGCTCTGGCTGAATCTACTTCCTGGCCTTGACGTTAGGTTTTTGAAATAAATAATGAGAGGGTTTTTTTAAGAGGGAAAAATATTTTTCAAAAATTTAAGGATGGGGTGAAGTATAGAAAATTTACTATCACTCGTGACACATGATGACAAGGGGGAAAAAATACCTCATACTTTTGTTCAACTTGCATCTTAATAAAATACATTTGGGGTGGGGGTTTTTGCCAGTGTTAAAAAAAAAAACACAAAACCTTAAACATCAAACTATTCTTTTAAGGCATTTTAAAGGACTTCTCTTAACCAACTAAACAACCAAACTTTCCCTTGAATTCTCGGTGGCATGAATTATACTGAATGCCATTCCCTTCTTGCAACTTTCTCCTGTTCTCTCAGAGCTTCTCTTCCTCCTCCCACACCCAAAGGAACATCCACCAGCCCTCAGCCTCCCTGCAGGTTTCATCACTCCCTCCAGAGAGCTCTCTACTCCCACTTCAGCCACCTCCTCCATCTGGATGCCTCGTTCATCTCTGCTGCAGTTCTGACCTCTCATCCAGGCTACAAGTGCCGTAATGAGCATCTTTCACCTCACACCCAAATGACCAAATAATCACCTTCCACCTTTCCTTAACCAGGGAGTATGGTGTTAGGGAAGCCTGCCAGTTCTGGAGGCAGGCAGCCTGGGTGCCACCCTGATGCCACGTTGGCCATTGCTTAATCTCTCTGATGCCTCATGAGCATTAAATCAAAGCACAACCCAGTGCTGGCAAAGAAAATGCTACTGCCAAGAAGCATTAAACCGCAACAATGAACAGCTTTCTCTTCGGACTACCTCCCGTTTCCGAAGCTCAAAATTCTTAGACTTCCTGATTCATCTTCCTCCTTTCTCCTATGTGTTTTACACTCAAAAACACTGTTTCTATTTGATGGCTCGTTCGGTGTAACAGCATAACACCTCACTCAGAACAAGACTATTTCCACTGTGTCCGTCTCCTTTCATCCTCTCTGCACCCGGAGACGAGGTTCTGCTGCACCTGGGTGTCAGGGAAAAGGTCCAGATTGGAATCCCAGTTCTATCCTTCATCAACTTTTAGGCAAAGCCTCTACCTTCAGTTTGCTCTCCTGGAAAATGTTCACTGACTCTTGGGACATCTATTTGTGTACATTTTTATTGAATAGCTATCATATATTAGCTTATTAAAATAAGACACAATCCCTGTCCTCAAAGAAGCCTGGTGGAGAAGAATAAAGGTAAATATGTACAATTTAATAAACCCTGATAAGTTCTATAACAGGGATATACACTAAGTAAGTTCTATAACAGGGATATACACTAAGTGCTAGGAAAACGCTGCCTGAGGGTGTCAAACAAAGCCTCAGAGAAGGTGACTCTTCAGATGTATCCAGAAGAACATGAGGAATCAAGTAGCAGAGGGAGGGAATTAGAACCAGGGCACCATAAATGCACAAATAAGTCTCCAAGTATACAGGCCCAAAAAGGTCACTCCTAATCGGCAGAGCACAGAGGATTTTAGGACAGTGAAAACAGTCTGTATAACACTACAATGAAGGATACCTGTCACTGTACATTTGTCAAAACCCACAGAATGTAGAACACCAAGAGTGAACCCTAATGTGAACTATGAATGGAGTTTGCAGGATTATGTGTCAATGTTCCCTGACTAACAAATGTACCACTCTGGTGGGGATCTTGATAAAATGGGGGAGGCTATGTATGTGTGGGGGCAAAGAATATATGGTGAATTTCAGTGCCTTACTCTCAATTTTACTGTGAACATAAAATCACTCTTTAAAAAAATTTAAAATTGAGGGTGGGGGGAGGGGGGTTGGAGGGGATCAATGGGGGAAAAGAGGGGCATCTGTAATATTTTCAACAATCTCAAGATAAAATTTTTAAATTAACATTAAACAAAGGTAATTCCTAGAATGGCACAGAGGGAGTAAAAAGCAAGGAGACTGAAAAAGTAGGTGGGAGTCGAATTATGAGAACTATTCAATGCCATGCTGTGTAGTACAGACTTGGGCAGGCAAGGCATTAAAAAGAAGACACCACTGAATGCGGCATGAACGATGGCCTGGCGTGTGGGGATGACAGGCAGTTCAATGTTCAGGTGAGCAATGAGGACAAACCCCAGAGCAGCACGACGGCCAAGAGTGAACCAATTGAAGAGATATTAGGAACAGAACTGAGAGGAGTCTGAACTGAATGGAGACAGAGAGAAAAAAGCTTCAGGGTAGAAGGAGATCCTAAGGTTTCTGGTTTAGATCATAAAAATAAAGGAGGAGAAGGATGTTTTGGGGCTAAGATGATGAATTCATTCCCTGAACCTGTTGAAATGAGGTGTCTATGAAATGTATATAAATCTGCCCAGCGGCAATTGTTGAAGACAGTTTTTCTAGTTCCTAGAAACTGGGACAGATGTGTAGAGACAAAGGAGGATGGGAGAGCGAGAACCGGAAAGTTTACGGTCATCGCCCCCTATCTTTCTAAGAGGGCCAGTGGGATGATCAAATTCAAAGAACGGCTCTGAATGTTTGGGTAAACTGGGAAGAGTTACACACACCGGAAAACACAAAACCAACAAAAACTGGGCTAAGAGAGTAACCATCAGTTCAGGCTGAGAGAGAAAACAGCCCTGCTATGACAGGCTGGAGGACGACACAGAGAAGGCCAGCTGCAAGGTGAGCCACGTTTCCTTCCAGGCCCGGCAGCAGCTGTAAAACGCCAGACCACCCCTCTTTCGGGGGCTACTGCCTTCCTGCCAGTGCTGCCCTCTGACCTACTGGGCCTCATCTCACCCCCTAAATAAAGATTACTGGCGACACTCAATTGCTAAACTGTCCTCTTGACAGTACCCAACCCCAAAGTAATCCCTTGCTTCTTCTAAGCCGGCCTCTGACAAGGCCGCCAACCAAGAACGGACCCCTGCTCCCTGACCCGCCTCAGCCTCAGGGGGCACCAGCCCAGTGCAGCACGGACGGCCGCCTCCCTCTGTGAGCGCCCGCCCTCCTCGCGTGGAGTCAATATTTCAGACTTTGTCGGTGTACAGGTCTGTCCCTGGCTGTTGTGGGCCGATTAGACTTTCACAATACCATTACTCAATCAATCAATCAATTAATAAAATACAAAGGTTCACCATCGTCTCTCACATACTACAACTAATAGATGTAAACCAATATGCAGATGCCAAATGAGTCAGAATGCTCGGGTGTGAGCACCTGAACATGCTGAGGTGGGAAGACCATGTACTACTGAGCCCTGGTCTGTGTCATAAAAGGCGCACGAGGAGGCCTTCGGAATCTCAGCCGTACCGTCTGTAAGATAATGTTCAGACTCTGCTTTTTCATTTTGTTACTTATTCCTTTCATTTCTTTAACAAATATTTATTACACACTGCACACGCCAGCACTGCACTGAGTACTGGAAAGAGAAGATAAGCTTGCTAAGTAGACGAGGGGGAGAGAAGCAGTTTAAAGGGGGAAAGAAATCTAAACAAAACTGATGCAATTAAGCACACAAGGTGTAAAGCTGCATTTAATTCAGGAAAACGGGAATGGAGTGGATGGGGAATGCAGGTAAGACGGGAAAAAGGGGCAGGGAGTAGGTGGGGGCAGGGAGGAGTTTAAGGAGTGAGGAGGCACACAGGCGTGAGGCTGGAGGGAGGAAACAAAATACAGAGGTGGCTGAAATTGCCAACAAAAGAGAAAGGCCAGAGCAAAGATATTTTCATATTTGAGAAAAGGACTTCAAATGTATTTGGTCTGCTATGGACATAAATCAAGATGCACACTTGTTTATGGGTGCAGGACAAAACGGGGAACATGGGACATCTGTAGATAATTTTCCCATCAGAAGGAAATTCAAACATATAAAATCATCACATATCTATAAAAACAGATTTTAAAAAAATCATATCTTCAAATAGGAATAGCGTCCAGGTCCCATATTTCAAAACTATTGATTCTTTTTTTTTTTAACTACCCTAAGTAATACAGTAATAACATCTGACAGCCACTTAAGCTGAAGGTTGCACAAAAGCTTAAAACACTGGCTTCCTATGTTCTTTATTGCTCCATGAAGGCAATTTCATTCAATTATAATGACATTTCAATTTGGAATACAGAGCTGCCTCTCCCTTTAAATGTTAAATTGACTTGTTTTGGTACAGAAAGCATCCAGTATGCTCTATTACATGCAGGATTAAAAAGGTAGCTCTAGCAATATTCATAGCTTAATACTTTAGTAACAACAGACACTATTTCAGAATCTATCATTTTTCTTAAACTATAATTTACTTTTTTTAAAAAGTACTTCCATACTCTTTATTCAGAGTCCTATCAGAAACTCTCTATGAACTGACTTTCTTAAATATACATTTATCTAGTCTACATAATTTACATGATAACAAAACATAAACAGAAAAGCCAAAAGGCTAGAGCTTCAACTAAGCCTGCATGGGGTAGGTACTCAACGATGATGAAACAGAAAATCATAATTAACTCCAAGACACTTCAAAATAAACACAGAAGACAAACTCCTCATGTAAATGTCCACAGACCCTCTCCCATCTGCAACAGAGAGAATAAACTATTTTTGGTACTTACTTCTACACCCTCTTTAAAACACAAAGACTAATTGATATAAAATTTTCTGTAATGATATATAACTGAGAAAAATCTAATGAGTCGAGATAAATACCGGATCATTAAAGAGTAAGCGTCCAAATAACTGTTTGGCTTCCTCCAGGCTTCCCTCCAAGTAAACAGCTCCTAGATAAAAGGAAGAGAATGCCCATAGGAAGGCTGCATTAATATTCACAGAAAATTACATATCTCTATAAAAAGCAAAAAGACAAGCCAGAACCCACTCACAGAAATAACCGACAAGATCAGAAGCCATTGCTTAAAAGTAGCATTTTTCCGCTTTCGGCTATGCTTTGTGTTAAAAATGAGAATGAAATACAAAATTCAATTGACTAAAATCTAATATTATAAGTAAAAGAGGACAAATACGAACTATCATAAAAGGTACATACAAAAACTTGACTTTACAAAAAATGTTATGTTTTATTTTCTATATTTATAGTTTTTGTTTCAGACCACAATAAAACCTGAGTTCAGATCAATGAATCTTTCTGCAAATAAAAACCAGGACAACCTCTATTTTTAATTTAAAATAGTTATTTACAAGTTTTTAAATAATTAAGCACCATACACACATTTACCATTAATCATTACCAGGAAGTACTATAGTAACATTTTAATTGCGTATCAAATAACTCTGGAGTAGGGTAGCCATATATTCTTGAAATCATATTTTTATATCTGTCATCATGTAAAATTTACATTTTCATGTAAAATACTGAGACACTTAGTCATTAGAGCTTTTGATGACTAAATGCATTAATTATCTATTGATATTTACAGTAATAATAATAACAATAACAGTAATGATCCTACTGGCAGGCCAGACCCTGCCAGATCTCTGATCTCAGGGGGACGACAAGGAGCAGGGAAGACGGGCTTGGATCTAAGTGACTCCATTGCCAGGCAAACGGATCTGGACTGAAACCAGCATTTGTGGAGACCTGGAACTATCTCTATTTATATTTTAACAACGGATTTCAAATCAGTATCAGACGCACTCTCTCCGTTTTACCCTAACTGGAAGTGTACAGTGTATGAACACCAGATTTGCCGGAATAACAAAGCATGTTTTTAGCCTGTTGGAAAAAAAAAAATCTCCAGACCATTAAAGAGTAAGATTCCTAATAACTGTCTTGTATTGAGAATAGATTTTTACATGGAAGGGTTTTGGGGCACTTCTGCCCTGGGCACTGTGCAAACCATTTTCACATGCTTATCTACACTTTCATGGGAGCCTCAGTAAGAGGGTGTTACCAAAAAAGGGGGACATGTGTAATACTTTCAACAAGAATGATAAATATTTTTAAAAGAATTACAGGATTTGGGCTCATAGTAGGTGATTTGGGGTAGGTTGAATGCAACTTTGCTGTGGGTTGGATGCAGCCAGGAATGGATATTAAGATCCTTACAATAACTCTGTGAGGTAAGTAACACCATCTCCACATCATAGATGAGGAAACTGGAGCTTGAAAAGATTCAGTAACTTGGTGAAGACACAAAGGTGGGAAACAATGCAAGAAGAACTTGAACCATGTCTGCCTGGTTCTGGAGCCAGCTCTAACATTGTCAAAAATATTATGTATACAGGGAACAGTAATTCCACCCGACAAACCCTGAAAATAGGATACATTTGTGCAAAAAAGACATAGCTGTGAGAAGACTGGATAATGATTAAGCATTCCCTTGCCACCATCATCAGCACAAAACTATAAGCTTTTATATGCATTTTCAAAGGAAGAGGGCAAAATTGATAAGGCAGTACAAAGGCCTTTGAAAAATAAAACGTATTCAATCATTCATCTAAAAAAAACCCAAGAAGTTGTCAATCTACTGTAACGTTTCATTGTAAAGCATACTTGCAATCACCAGCTAATTAATGCTTCACAACTTTCCTGTAGCAATGACTGACTGTACTTTGGTTACAGTAAAAAGGAAAGCGGGGAAGTAGAGTGTCTGCATCAGTCTTGCTTCAAGAGAATAAATAATAGCTGTAGAGACTCAAGCCCTGGGGTTTTAACAAATGCCATGTTTTCAAGATGTTTAAGTCCGAGAAATCTTGTAAATAGTTTAAAATGTGATCGCAAATAATATTAGGGCCTCGCCAGCAACTGAGTTACTGTTCATTTATGGATGTGATTCTGAACCAAATCTGGAAAGCAATCCATCTCCATATTAATTCACTTCAGTTCAACTCAGTGTACACATCTAAGCATGTACATGACAACAGGCCATCCCAGGCACCGGGAATGCAGGGAAGAAAGCATGACTTCCCCGGAGGAACCACAAAACGACAGCACGATGAGGGGGAGTTATACTAAGGGCCTCAGGTGCTTCGGGGAAAAGCCATTCTGTCCCAAGTCTCCACAATGAATTTTATGTGCTCTCCAGACATTTCAGACATTCAAGAAACTAGATTATAAAAAAAGACGTTACCTATTAATGCTTCAAAACAATTAGCCATTGCATGTCGAAGGTCTGATTCTCTGCAAAGGTCGGGTCCATGGGCATAAAGCATAAATCGATCCAGTTCAAGTTTCTGTAAAATTCAAAAATGACAAAAAGAAAAGAATTTGGCAAAATCAAACTGTAATAACTCAACATTCCTAGGGGTAAAGGTAAAAAATTAATTGCCCCACGTCAGTATAGAAAGAAAGCTGCGTCTACTATTCATCAGGAATCCTTACCTATGGCTCAGATCTGACAAACCTTGACTTTTCCCCAAGAGGCTTCTTTCTATAAACCCTATTCCAAGTTCAGGCCGAGCACTAGTTCAAGCTGGAAAAATACTTTGCTAAAAGACCATGGGCTCTTGGGTTCACCCGATATGTCCAGGGAGACACAAACCCAACCCAAAGTTAATCTCTTTGGTCCCAGGGATATGCGGTGCTTATAATGCTGGTAGATTAGACTTTATGTGGCAAAATAAATGAGGACCCTCAGAAGACTTCAAAATGCCTTACATCTCAATATCCTTTCTTTTGATTTTGGTACGGATTTGGCAGTCCCTATATCTTTGTACCTGTGTCCCCTTCATGAGGTCTCTATACTTACCTTTTTGAAGGCTCAGTGAGATCCTCTCGGCAATGGGTTGAATTTATTTTAAGGGCTCTGGGAATATTGTTTGTAATAAATTATGTTTCCCTTTTTACTTGACCTTAGAAAAGTATAAAGCCAAATTTGTGGCCCAATCCTACAAATTGTGTAGGACTTATGAATACATCTGTGTATATTAAACTCTACCTCTGGCTTCATTTTATTCTTATCCATATTTTCTCTTTACTTTGAGTTCAGTACCTACTTATTTCTTATCCTGTTGTATTATAATATACAAATCAATTCAAGCCCTGTTAGAACTAGACAGAGAATGTACTTTTTAAATAAAACTCCTGAGATTGAATTAGTAGAAATTAATTCTTTCCATAAAAGGAGATGCAGCATTCCATAAGGATGCACTTAATCTGTTTCCATTACCATGTAATTCAATTCAATAAATACTTACTAAACAATAACATGCCATGTGATATGGAACAAGACTCAAGTCAATGAACAACCTAGGACAGTATGAGTCTCAGATGAAAGATTCAGATTTTGTATATCTCAGTATACCAGCATATGTAAAAATATCCATATCCACTATGTTGGAAAAAGACAGAGACAATAAAAACAAGACACATATGCTACCAGTATTTTGTACTGTTAGGAATTCATGAGTATAAAATAAACTCAAATGAGAGTATTGACTACCACAAATGCAACAGCAGAAAACACCACTTAAAAACATTGATCCCCAAGTGGAAGAGTTTATACCAAAATATGTAAATTTGATCTGTTTCACAACTTCACTGGGAAAACTCAATTGTTTGCCATCTCTGGAGCCCTGCTTGAGAACAGACTGCAAGCCATATTTTATATTAGAAACAACTATTTTGGAATCCTACGAATTTTCCAACTTTTCATAATCCCTGCTCTATATCCTTATTTTTTTCATGCAGGCATTAGTGAAACTTCTAAAGAGGAGTACTGTTCAACTTGCATGTGTGAAAATGTTCATCTGTCTGAAGAGTTGACTTAGAGCTTTCACTAAATTCTCTAGGTCAGCAATCCTCCATCCAGTCCCCGCCTCCCAAATGGTCAAGATCCACTGGAACAGACAGGAGAGCAAGACCACCACTGCCTTCTGCAGGAGCAGACGGGTGTTGTGTGCTATGGGAACATTGGAAGTTCGTGTGGAAGAAGATCACATCGAAATTCCTGAAGGGAAAAACTGGCCACCTCTCTTTGTAAAGCACCCAATGTGTTACATGACTATTTCTGTTTTCCTGATATGGCACCTTCCCATACTTTGTAAATATCCTCCCTAAAATTATTTGAAAAATACTTATGCAATTTCATTATATCTGAAACTGGAAAGAAAACAATGGAGGAAGGGTGACAATCTATTTATTAGCATGTATTTCCAGTGGACATTAAGGTGGACCAGGAAGCAGCTCGACAATATAATCAACTAAACACTGAAGCAGTTTTACTTAGAGTTGAGGAATTCTGTGCATTGTGAGGCTGCTAAGCCCAAGTTAGCACACCTGTTGCCTATACTTTCTCTTCGAGGCATCATTATTTCTATTCTCAGATGCCACTAAAGCTGGGTCAAAGTCTACCTGTAACTATGATGATGACGCTGCCACAGAAAACACAGCAATGCATTCTTGCTGCACAAAAAGCAGGGGATAAAATTAACCACAATTTGAATGTAATTAATGCCTTGTCAGTCATAAAACTAGAATGGATTTTACATAGTCATTTCTATCAAATTCCATCATTCATATCGAAATGAAGAAAACAATAAAAATTAGTTAAGGCAAAAATTAAGGTAAACTCACAAAAGCTTTTCAGTGGATCATCAGCTGGGGATTGGAGGGCCACCGTCGCCCCTGCTATAGAATAAACCCACAGGTCTATAAAATGTAATGATTTCTAATGAGAACAGTGGCAGCCACAGAAACAATGAACTCCTTCTAACTCCCTTACATGTGTGGGTGAGTGCTAGGATGAACAGGCATTGGGCTGAGCCCCGTACAAACACAATCATTAGTATTCAAATGACAATGTCATGCAGTTCTCACAGCTACTCTGCATGCCAGGTGCTGATGCCATCTCCCTTGTGCAGATGAGAAAGCAGAGGCCTGGGGAAGAGACCGACACTCCGTCCGGGGACCCCAGTTGTAAGAGGAGGGGTGTGGGCCGGAACCTTACGGCCAATGCAAGTGCATGTTCTGTCTGTTATGATCTACTATGATGAGACACTGCACAGAGATAGGAACATCAAATGAGATAATGAAGCTACATGCCTGCCCTGAATCTAAGTTGAAAAAAAGGTTCTGGTAGGTGGGAAGAGATTAACCAAAGACTTATATGCATATATGAATAAGCCATGGACAATAGTGTGGTGAAGGCCTGAGGCAGGGGGGAGGGGGGAAGGGCAGGCTGTAAGGGGCCAATGAGGGAAGTAAGAGGGACATCTGTAACACTTTCAAGAATAAAGATAAATTTAAAAAAAAAAAAGGTTCTGTTAGTCACTCGGCTCAGTAAAGGAGGCTGGCTGGACAGCCTAAACCAGTGATGGCGAACCTTTTGAGCTCGGCGTGTCAGCATTTTGAAAAACCCTAACTTAACTCTGGTGCCGTGTCACGTATAGAAATTTTTTGATAGTTGCAACCATAGTAAGACAAAGATTTATATTTTTGATATTTATTTTATATATTTAAATGCCATTTAACAAAGAAAAATCAACCAAAAAAATGAGTTCACGTGTCACTCTGACACGCGTGTCATAGGTTCGCCATCACTGGCCTAAACCCTAAATCTTAATTAATGAGATTTGTAATTTCGGGGGATTCTCAAAGATCCAGGTAAAGTATCCCCTATGGATATAAATGGTCTGGAGTATTCTATTCAAAGCTATAATTCACTTGTTAAAGTAAATAAAAAATATAATACAGAAATATTACACAAAGGAAAATTATTTAAAAATTCAAGTCTTTCGCTCTGCTCTCATGTTCCTTTTCCCCAAATGTTTAACTCTGTTCCTGCACATCTGTCAATTTTTTCCCCTTCTGTTATCAAGTTACCTCACCGTGGAGTTCATTAGCTGCTGGAGAAACTCACAAAGGTAACCAAACTAATAAGGCCGAATCCTTAAAACCCAAACAAAAAAATCTTTCCTGGTCTATAAAATACTAAGCCCTAACACACGCCAAAGAGGTACTGATTCAAATCCAAAACTATGCACAGTCTGAGGAGGAGGACGCCAGGCTCCAGGCCAGGCTCAGAGGTCGGACACACCTTGGCTAGCATGGCGAGGTGTTGATTCTGGACGATGGCAGTCCGGTAAGTTGCTAACCCTCCTTCCTCCAGACTGGGAAACAAATAGTACAAGTGGACACTGCAAAAAAAAAAATTTTAAAAAACACATATATATAAATATGCATCACACCATTCTGTCTGTGGCTCCAAACCACAAAAGTTGGCCAGGTAAAGAATCTGCACAGGAGACACTGTGCAGAACTGAACTAAACTGGAGGGTTTGAAAGTTTAACAGAAAGCACAGTACATCTGCATGTGCTGGAACCCGAACAGCGCCATTCACTCAGGTTTTCACAGTTATTTCTGTTAAAAGGTTCCTCGGGAATCTGATGACAACAAAGACCTGAACAATGTCACACGTGGCTAAGAGCAAACCCATGTGACACTCACAAGTGGGCCCAAAAACAGTGCTTTTCTTGGGTTAGGCTTTGGGCAGCCCCTCAAGAGAGAAGCCTGGGCAGCCCCAGGCAGGACAGCAGCGGAGGCATGTTCTTCACGAGGATGGACAGGAACAAACTGAGGTGGGCACAGGTGGCTGCTATGCCCTAAGAGCGAGCCAACGGGCTGGTTAGGAAACGCAGGAACCGGGAGGAGCATGTGGAACACCCGTTTGGACACAACAGCAACTGTTCTCTCCTCAATCTCACACCGGGTTTTAGACCCACTGAGCCTGGCTAGTCCTACGTGTCCAGGGAAAGCAGGCTTAGACAGCAGCCCCTTGGGCTCAGTGTATCTTTCTTGGGAAAAGAAATGACCTAAAGAGAATAAAAAATAGCTCAATATAGTTCTAAGAAAAGCATGTGTTACCGCTCTTTAAAAGAGAAATTATCTATGAAAAAACAAAACACACTTTCCTACCCCTACCTCCAAAATAAGGTCCCTAAAACACTTCTGGGGAGAAAACACACACATCCCCAAATCTCAACATTAAAATTACTTGTAAGCTTTACTTCCCTTGAGATCAGAAAGAGTGAGAAAGGGATCAAAGACAAATCCTAGAAAATGAAATGACATTTTAAAATATCATCCCTTTCTTTACAAATTGAATATAACCTCTGAAGCATCTAGACCAAGGCCAGCTGATCTCTGTGGCTGTGGCAACTTGAACATAAACCTGACGGGACAGAGAAGCGCGCCTTCCACCTTGTAATCTTGCTCACTGCAGCATCAGCAAGGGCAAGTTCTCAGGGCAGGAGCCACAGGCCTGGGGCTGGTAAGCCCCACAGCAGGGACAGAACACAATGGCTTCTTTGGCTAATTACAAAGAAGGCAATGTATCAAGCATGCAACTAATGGGGAAGAGAAGAAGAGCCGCCTTACCTGGTCAGAAACTCAACGACAGCATCACCCAGGAACTCCAACCGCTCATTGTGGTTAATCCTATAGGAAATTTTTAAAATCACTGAAAATAGCATGCATTTACATCCGCTCCCTCTCCCCTCAAAGAAAGAACACATGAGGGTTAGCTCTTTTAATATGAGAACACCCTACCTTGTTTGGATCCCTGGGGGGGCATGTGGGAGGCAACCAATGTTCCTCTCTCATATACTAGTAATCTCTCTCTCAATCTCTCTCCTCTCTCTCTCGTTCTCTCTCTCTCTCTCTCTCTCTCTCTCTCTCTCTCGTTCTCTCTCTCTCCCTTCCTCTAAAATAAATTTTTAAAAATCTAAAACAGTAGCAAATCTTTTGTTCTTCTCCCATTGTTTATCCTTTCTTAATCATCCCCATTATAAATACCAGCAAGCTCCAACATGAGATGTTTACAAATGGAGTAAACACTCCATTTGTTTTGGAGAACTGAATCAACAGAGGCATGAAATCTAGATTAACTGTAACATTTATACAGCACATCTGGTCTGAGGAATTCAAAGCACTTTATAAAACAATTGTCTCCTGTAACAGTAATCACTGTAAGATATCATTTACTTCATGGAAAACCATCTTAGATTTGGGCAAAGTCCAGGGGGTATTGCTAGAGTGAGAGTATGGACATTTTCTCACTCCGCCTTCTAAGCCTCAAGCAGTGACTGGTAGGGTAGAGCTAGAAGGGGCCCTGGAGCTCCGTTAAACCTTCCACCCAATCCAGGAATCCCTTCTATTCATTACATCTATGTACCTGGACAACTTGTGGGGAAGGGAGGTCATGGGGCTGCTAGACCTGAGACTCACTGGAGCCATGGATCCCAGATTAAACATCTTTGGGATTTAACCTGAAGCATTTAAGTCAGTAAATCCACTCAGTGGAATTCATATATATTGAATGTGTATTGTTACTGTGTTTTTAACGCAAAATACTGTGTATAACTGATTTAAAATATACTTTGCAATGATCATTTCCTTAAACACACAGACATTAGCAAACAGTCCACAAGTATCGCTCTTTCGGTTGAATATATTCTTATACATTCTGTCTAACAATAACACTACCAATCAAATGAAAACAAACAAACCAAGGCCGCTTGATTCTCTCCTTTTTCCCTCACCCGTCTTCTGGCCCCTCTTTCCCAAAGGTCTTGCTGATAATACATGGATTACTTAAATGTCACGAAATACCTAATCCTTCAGAGACCCTTTCTGTGGTAACATTTTATTGCTGTTTGCAGAAGTTAAATATAACTGAAATTTATGTGGCTAAGCAGTAACACTTTTTAAAATTACGGGTAGCGTATTCATTTGAGATGATGCCATCATAAAAGTTAATTATGTTGTAGTTTTGATAGGCAGACAGGATTTTATCTATTAATTTTAAGTCTTCATGACTTTTTGTAAATCCTAGCTGATCCCAAATCAGATTAAGTACAATGCTAACCAGCCATTTAAACCTCTGCTGATGGCTCTGACCATGACCCTTTTTTACTTATTTATTTTTTTACCATGACCCTTCTTAATACCCCAGCTCCTCTATTGCTAGCCAAGAAGTAAATAACCTTGGGTAAACGTACTATCATGAATGACTTTCTTTCCTTTAATACATATTTACTGAGGCCCTGCTCAGTGAAAAACACTAGTTGCAAAAAGAAAGGAAATTTTAAAAAAGAAAAATAAAAGAGTAAGACCATAGACCTTCGAAATGCTTACAGTATAGACAATCAGTCCATCACATAATTATGATACATGGGAGAACCAGAATATGCACCATAAAGCGGATGCCTCCAGGCTGTGGGCAGAAGTCCCAGGTTACGGGGCATTCCACAGGTGGCTGTGCAATGACTGTGGCATTCATGGAAGGGAGACAGTACACTTGGCAGCACAGTAACTACTTCAGTCTCACTGGTGTGTAGTGAGCCATAAGGAAGATGTGCCTGGAAAAGTGACCTGGGGCCAAGCCACGCTGTTGGGACTTCCAGGTGGGGAGGTTCCAACTTATTCAGTGGGTGACAAGATGTCCCAGAAAGCTTTTCAAGCAGGTTGCCACTAAGAACGAGAATCAAGCTCTAGAACCAGCGAGCTGGCTGGCTGCAGTGTGAAGGGGAACTGGCAGAGCCAGTCAGTCACTAACGGCAGGGTGGGCAGGTGGGAGGAGTAGTTTTCAGGGGAACTAGAAGTCCATTGAAAGCCCTTCCTCTTGGCCCTCTCCCCGGCCTGCCCTGCTCGTCCACCTTCCCACGGCCATCAGCGCCAAAAACAGATTTCCCAAACAACTTAACTGGCTCGCTCACTCTCTCTTCCCTTCATTCTGAGCAGGCTTGCTTGGGAGGAGATATGACCACTGACACTTGCAGTTTAATGGTGTTTGCTTCAAAGATATACAAACACTTCTGAGGAACAGATGCACCTCATTTTATAATAGCAAACTAAGAAACAAACCGAGGAGAGGGCAAATCATCACAAGTGAACTCAATTATTCAATGCACAGTACAAAACTGACCTGTGGCCCCGAAGCAGCCAGCAGAGCTGTCCTTAGCCCCACAGCAGTCTCGTGTGTACATTCTGCTCTGACCTCCACTGAAGCACTAGCAGAGTCTCCCTTGTAGTAAGGACTTTATGTCTATAGCACTCTCTACCCACCGCAGGTAGCCAGGCCTCCTGGTGAGTGCAGCTTGGACTTACTTGCCTTGGAATCACCTAAAATACCTACAAACTGCCTCAAACTCAAAAGGCACTGGCTCAGTGTCTGCTGAATTACATTTGCGTAAAGCTTCTGAAGTACTGCTCCCAGGGCTGTGGCCGCTGGGGAACGCTGGATAGCAACATTGGAGCAGCAGCAGTCCTGGCCCTGGAGGCCAGGAGGCTCTTCCTGGACGGAAACTCCAGTCAACTCTCTATCAGCAGAAAGATCACGGACAAGACTCTCAACACAAGCATGAAAGGCCAGAAGTCAAAGGACAAAAGGAAGTGTTTATTCTCTGTCGATGGTAACATTTTCAAAATGGGAAATTCAGAAAGAGCACGGTTTCTCAGATATCGTTCCTTTTGCCATGATAAGTAAGCATCTCTTTGTAACAGCACAAAAGAAAACATAAATCATGAGGCTTGAAAATACTACTGATGACATAATTTACATATCAACAACTCTAGTTGGGGCAGAGGAGACAAAGAAGATTTAAACCTGGCCTCATCAGCCATTAGGCATCTGCTTTCATTCAAAAAAAATTTTTTAATATATCTTACTGATTTTTTTTACAGAGAGGAAGGGAGAGGGATAGAGAGTTAGAAACATCTATCAGCTGCCTCCTGCACACTCCTTCCTGGTTATGTGCCCGCAACCAAGGTACATGCCCCTGACCGAAATCGAACCCAGGACCCTTGAGTCCACAGGCCAATGCTCTATCCACTGAGCCAAACCAATCAGGGCTGCTTTCATTCAATTTTGGGGGTGAATTTATATAGGCCTAGCCCACTTTCTTCCCAGATTCTTCAGGGGCTCAAGGCCACACAAAATACGAGTATTAATACATGAAAGTATCTTTTAAAATCAAAGAAATAAAATAAGGAAAGCTAACATTTAAACTTTCCAACCCCTTATGTAAGGCCAGTATTATTCTAACAATGAAACCTGACAGAAGCATCACAAGAAATGAAAACTACAGAATTGTATCTTTTATGAATATAGACACAAGAATCCTCAACACTAACAAACTAAATTCACAGCATACAAAAAGGACTATACACCATGATCAAGTGGGATGTACCCCGGGAAAGCAAAGTCAGTTTAACATCTAAAAATCAATTACTAATTCATCATGTGAGTAGAATAAATGGAGGGAAAAACACATGATCTCAATAAATGCAGAGAAAACATTTGACAAAATTCAACACACTATCATAATAGAAACATTAAGCAACTAGGAATAGAAGGGAACTTCTTAAATCTGAAAAAGGGCATCTAAGAAAAACCCAAAATTAATATCAGACTCAATGATGAAAGATTGAATGCTTTCCCCTTAAGATTGGGAAAAAGAAGTAACTGCTCTCATCACTTCTATTTAATTCTAGAGGCCCAGTGCATAAAATTCATGTGGCAGGGGGTGGGGCAGTTCTCGCAGTCCGGCCTGCGAATCTCACAATCTGGGACGCTGGCTCCTAACTGCTCGCCTGCCTGCCTGATCGCCCTTAACCACTCTGCCTGCCTGCCTCATTGCCCCTAACCACTCTGCCTGCCTGCCTGCCTGATCGCCCCTAACCACTCATCTGCCTGCCTGATGGCCCCTAACCCCTTGCCTACCTGCCTGATAGCCCCTAACCACTCTGCCTGCCTGCTTGATCACCCCTAACTGCTCACTTGCCTGCCTGATTGCCCCTAACTGCCTCTGCCTCAGCCCCTGCGGCTTCATCTGGAAGGACATCTAGAATGACGTCTGGAAGGTCGCTTGGCTGTCCAGTCTAATTAGCATATTACGCTTTTATTATTATAGATTGTATTGGAGGCTCTAGCCAGGGCAACAATGTTAAGAAAATAAAACAAGAGGTATACAGACTGAAATAAAAAAGTGAAATTATCTCTATTTGCAGATATATGATCATATATATATATACATATATATATATATGTATATGTATATAATATGAGGAATACACTAAAAACCTATTATAGCTAACAAAGGAGCTCATTAAAGTTGCAGGATACAAGGTCACTATATAAAAATCAACTGTATTTCTATACACTTGCAATGAACAATCTGAAAATGAACTTAAGGAAAATAATTCCACTTATAACAGCATCAAAAAGAATGAAATACCTAGGAATAAATTTAGCAAAAGATATGCAAAGTGTATACTCTGAAAAATACAAAACATTTTTGAAAGAAATTAAAAAAGACAAATACATATAAAGACACCCAATGTTCGAGGATCAGAAGATTTACTATTAAGAGGTAATTGTTGGCAGAGCTGCCTCGAACAGACTGTCAAACTACAACAGGAAGGCGGGGGACCGTTGTTGCTCCTCTTTCATTTCTGATTTTATTTATTTGGGTCCTCTCTTTTATTCTTGAGGAGTCTGATTTAGTTACTTTAAGCAATAAAAAAAAATTAAAAAAAATAGAGGAGAAAAAAAGAGGTAATTGTTTATAAATTGACCTACAGATTCAACACAATCCCTATCAAAATATCAACTGTGACTTTAGATTAGGCAAAGTTTTTTAGATATGACACCAAAAGCAGAAACAACAAAAGAAACAGTAAATTGGACTTTGTGCTTTAAAGGTCATCATCAAGTGGGTGAAAAGATGATCCTCAGAATGAGGAAAAATTCTGCAAGTCATGTAAGGGACTTATATCTAGAATACATAAAAATTACTATAACTCAATAATAAAAAGTAACCTAATTTAAAATGGGAAAAGGATCTGAACAAGTATTTCTCTAGAAAATACAAATGGCCAATAAGCACATGAAAAAGATGTTCAACATCATTAGGCATCAGAAAAAGTCAAACAAAACCACAATGAGATAACATATACCCGACAGGATGGTTAAAATAAAAAAAGAGAAGCCCTGACTCGTTTGGCTCGGTGGACTGAAAGGTCCCAGGTTCGATCCCGGCCAAGGGCATGTACCTTGGTTGCAGGCACAACCCCAGTGGGAGATGTGCAAGAGGCAGGCGATCGATGTTTCTCTCTCATCGATGTTCCTAACTCTCTATCCCTCTCTCTTCCTCTCTGTGAAAAATCAATAAAATGTATTAAAAAAAGAGAGAGAGAAAATAACAAGTGTTGAGAAAAATGTGAAGAAATCAGAAACCTGATATACTACTGTTGGGAATAGAAAATGGTGTAGCCATTTTGGAAAACAGTCTGGAAGTTTCTTAAAAGGTTAAAGAGAGTTACATATGACCCAACAATTCCACCCCTAGGTATATAACCAAGAAAAACCAAACATCTGTCCAGCCCTGACTGGGGGATCAGTTGGTTGGACATTGTACCAAACACCAAAAGGTGGAAGGTTCAATTCCTGGTCAGGGCACATACCCAGGTGGTGGGCTCAATCTCCAGTCTGCGCATGTGGGGGAGGCAACTGATCAATGTTTTCTTTCTCTCTCTCTCTCTCTCTCTCTCTCTCTCTCTCTCTGTCGGGGAGGCAATTGATCAACGTTCTCTCTTTTTTCTCTCTCTCTCTCTCTCCCTCTCTCAGATCGATAAAAACATATCCTTTTGCCCTAGCTGGCTTGGATCAGTTGATAGAGTGTCGGCTTGCAGACTGAAGGGTCCCGGGTTCGATTCCAGTCAAGGGCACATTCCCGGGTCGTGGGCTCGATCCCCAGTGGGGGGCGTGCAGGAGGCAGCCAATCAATGATTCTCTCTCATCATTGATATTTCTCTCTCTCTCTCCCTCTCCCTTCCTCTCTAAAATCAATAAAACATATATTTAAAAATAAATAAATAAATAAATAAAAACACATCCTTGGGTGAGGATTAAAAAAAAAAACCACATAAACATATGGCAACACAAAAATCTATACACAAATATTCATAGCAACATCATTCATGATAACAGAAAAGTAGAAACAACTTCAAATGCCTATCAATTGGTATATGATTAAATAAAATGTGACATAACCATACCATGGAATATTAATAAGAAATGAAGTACTGATACATACTATAAGATAAAATAAGCCAGTCACAAAGGATCACGACATATAATATACTGCCACTAATACAAAATGTCCAAAATAGACAAATTCATAAAGATTGAAAGTACTAGTTGCCCAAGGCTGAGCAGGCTGAAAGAAAGGGCAGTAACTAGTAAGAGGCACCAGGTTTCCTTCAAAGGTGATGAAATGTTCTAAAATTAGGAATGATCATGGCTGCACAATGTTGTGAACATACTAAAAACTACTGAATTGTATACTTTAAACGGGTGAATTATATAGTATGTGAATTATACTGCAATAAAGCTGTTATAAAAAAAATCTACTTTACCTTGAAGGAGTTGGGTCATCTTGGCCAAGGCGTGACATAATATTTATTAAGGTGTTAATTCCTATTTAAAAAAAAAAAATACACAAGTAAATACTGTTAGAAGCATTCTAGTGCCATGATATGACATATTGGAAAAAAATTATCTAGCTCATCCCAATATGACTTTAAAAAGTTTAATATCTGCATGTGTACAAATTTAATCAACTTAGTTACTTAAAACACTAAATAGGAGGAATAAGTTTTTCTAAAAAAGTCATCCACCCTATTTCAATGCTCTGCTCAACATAATTATTATTGTGTATGGGGCAAGAAGCACTGAAGAATGAGAGGATGGAACAGTCACCAGGGAACCATTCCCAATGGAGATTTAAGCCAGAACACAGGCCAAAACGCGAGAGCAGAATCCAAACACACCTTTTTTCCGCATGTGCATGTGATGAACTTTTCTGTCTCCATATTTGGGCTGGCGAATTCCACAGTTAGACAAAGAATTCCTGGCATGATCAGGATTCATTCCAAAATTCAAGTGATGGCTCGGGTGAGTCATGGCCAGCTAAAATTTCAGTGAAATAAATTCAGCCTTAAAAACTCAACACAGAAATGCCATCTTTACATTATCCACCAAGGAAACAGGAAAGAGATCTGTCTAGCGGGCCAGTCGACTTTTAAGCCCTGATCTTTCCATCTATCTCCTCCAATTTCCACAGCCCTGGTGCAAGCCCTCTTCTAAAAATAAATCTAAAGTCTACATCTTTTGGAGGAGAATTAGAGTACTCAACACCTAGAAAGAAGAGCCATGAAGAAGGAAAACCTGAAAGAAGGGGCTCTGGTTTGACAGGCAAATTTTTGCTTTAGTTTGTTTCTTTAGGGACAGCCTCAAAAAAAAAAGGTGAGAAAAAGGGTTTGAAAGGGGCAACCAAAATAAAGGAGAGAGCGGTTTCTAAACATCGTCATCATCTCCCAGAAGAGAGAACTCAATGCTCCATCTGAAACCTGCAAGATGAATTACTGCTACCCTGTTATCATGTGAGTGTACAGGAGAGTAATTCTTACCTGTAACAGACAACGATCTTGGAAAGTATACCCTATCAACTTGTCCAGGTGCATTAGGCATTGATGGTAGCGAATATGATGGGTCAAAACAGGTAGCATCATTGCATGCTTAAAAAAAAAAAAAAAAATCAGTATGTTTAACTCTATAAAACCTTTTAAAAACGCAACAAAAGAGAACTATTTTCGCAACCCAAATTCCAAGTCACGGTGTCTTGAAACAGTTTAGTGGGGGCCTGGCATCCTGATGCACCATCTACAAAGGGTAGGGGACCTTAGTTGTTTGGGGTATATTCTCTGGAACCAGAATGCCTGGGTCCAAATCCTGCTCTGTTACTCATTCATTGTGGGACTTAGGGCAAGTTATTTCACTTCTCAGCCTCAGTTTCCTCACCTGTAAAATGGGGGAAATCAGTATAGCTACTTTCAAGGACAGTTAAAAGGATTAAATAAGCAAACATAAAAAAAAAACGGTTTAGGAGAGAACCAAAATGGGGGCATAGGTAAAAACATGTACTTGCTGCCTCTCACAACCACATCAAAACTACAACTAAAAGCTAAAACATCGATCATCCAAAACAATGGGAAAGCTGGCTGAGTGGAAGTTCCACAACTAGAAGGGAAGAAAAAAGTGCACTGAGACTGGTAGGAGGTTCAGTGGTGTGGAGTTGTGGAGGCGAGCACGAAACGGGCTGGCAACTGGGTGCACTATTGTTTTTTTCAACCGGGAGGGAGATACAAGCTCCAGATTGCTCTGAACTCCAGTTCTGGGCGCGACTCTGGAGACCCAGACTCATTCGGGGAGAAACTGGACTATCTGGCATCAGGCTGGAACACGAGGGCGGCTTTCTCTCAGAGGTGCTAGCAGTGATCATTGTTCCTGCGGGGGATGCAGATGGAAGAGACTCGGGGACCTCTCCAATGAAGAGCTGACTGGCAGCCATTGCTGTTTGCTCCGCCCTGGTGATTCCCAGAGACCCCGCCCCACCCAATTTACAACCCCACCTAAGCTGTGCACATCGGCTTTTGCATATGAATGGCCCATCCTTCCCCAGCATAAAACCTAACAAACTGCAGCTGGGTCAGAGAGCTCCAGAGCTTCCAAAAGAAGCCGCAAGGCTCAGCAACAGCAACAGGCCTTGCTTCACAGCTGGGCCTCATCTGGGCACCTCCAAACCACAAACAAAGAGGACGAATCTGCAGATCTCTCTGTTGCTCCTGCTGGGTGGCCTCAGGCAGTGGCTGACTTAGCACCTCCTTGGAGATCCAAGAGCCAGTGTACCCAGTGGTCAGTGTGAGACCATACCAGATTACAACTCTTCACATCCATAAGCGACACACTCAGCGGGCAGACTCAGTGAGCACCAAAGCCCCACTGACGCAAGTCCTGCCCCATAAGGGTGTCTCCAGCACAGC